>NC_080686.1:34066217-34369247 GCF_030445035.2 Dasypus novemcinctus | reverse complement strand
ACGTCAAAAACACATTGTCATGTTTGCCGTGAGTGCTAATCCCTGCAAACACGCTCCTTATTTTTTTTAAACCTTCATTATTTTCACATGTGATTAGTAGGTTTTACTTTGTTGTGTTTGCAAGGCAGGGCTCTTGAAAAGTTCTTTTATACAGAGAAATTATATGACCCAATCTTTACTAGTACAAACTACATTGAAACACCTATAAATCTCAATATGAAAATAGATAGGGATTGTCAGGGGCTACAAAGGCTTTCAATAGATGAGGAAATTATACTTTTTTTCCTCTATTGTCTGGCACCCCTCCCATACAAAGGAATTACTCCCAGGGACTGTTCCCCAATTCTTTCTGAGTCAATACTGTGCTGGCAGCAGGATCTTGTCAAATCTCACGGACTTTCTACGCAGCCCAGAAGCTTTCAGCCGCCCTGACACACTGGCCTTCATCAGGCTGGTCACTAATGTTTCTCCAAAGGAGAGCAAAACAAAGCCCGAGGTGAGATGAATTTCAGCCGGAGTGGTTGAACTTGACCTTTGAATCATTTTTCCTCGTGTTCTCTATGGTAATAGTTCCCGCGGGGAACCAGAGCCACCGCTGGTTGGCTCACGTCGCCCCACTGCCAGGCTCGCTTTCTCTCTCTTCTTATCTAGGTCTCTGGCTTTCCCCCCACTCCCCAATTTATTGCTCTCCCCTCGGCCCTTTCTTTGCCCCAGGTCTTTATTGAATAGTTCCAGATAAATGGTTCGTGGTAAATGTTAGAATATAATCTTGTTTATTAGTAGTTTCCTAGTCCTACTCATCGGTTTATTCCTGCCCCTATTTTTGCAATGCACACGTCTATCCATATGCATGCAGAAAATAGCTCTTCTGAGCCCTAGAACATATTTCTTTATTATCCACCCGACAGTCCTCTGAAGTAGCTTGAGAATTCCAGAGTTTAAGGTCCTTTGTTGTGTTCATCCACAACTGAACTGAGAGTTCTTGTTATTCTGTGAATAAAATTAGTATTAAATTCTTGTTGAAGCAAAAACAAAACAAAACAAAAAACCCACCTCTGCCAGATATGTGAAAGCAATGCCTACATTTCAGTTATGACACAGGAATATAATAATTAAGTTTCCTGCCTTTAAGTAGTCCCTCAACAGCAAAAATGTGCCATGTCCTTTTAGGCTTTGTGAAAGAAGAACTTTAAACAGCACATGACATTCATCACAAATCCAGGAAGGAGATTATTCCTCCTAACATAGTGTTCGTAATGTTCAGGTACCACCAGGTAATGTGCAAATAAGCGCGATAGCCTTATCAAAATAAATGGATTTGCATTAGCAATTTTTAAACTCTTTAGTATGAATTGGTATGCAGTAAGTCAATACAGCCTCCATTATCACACAGGGGGAAAAAAGTGATCTGGTATTCTCCCTGCCCCCAGGATCTGTCGAGACAATTTTAGACAAAAGAAACTCGTTTGCTGTTGGTGGTGTTGAATGAAAAGGCACTAGGGGTTGTTGGAGGGGAGGGATGGGATGAAAGTCAAAGAACTTGAAGTAAAGGGCCTTGTACTTCCCAGGATCTGAAAAAGGTGATTGTGTATATAAACAACGCTGGGAATCATTAGGAGGTGGTTCAATGGCTAAAAATCAAAGGAATAACTAATTTTCTTCTAACTTTTCCTCACCATCTCTTTCCTTCAGTACAGTATAAATTCAAATAAATAGCTTTGCTATTTTAATATATTTACATTTCATCTTTCCTAAAAAGGCAATTATGCAAATATACTTTTCATTTTAAAACACCTGAATAAAATACATATTTTTAAATTACTAACCCAGAATCTTATTCCGTTCATGCCCTTGGGAGCCAGGCTGTGGGTTCCAGGGCCGGATGCTTTATAAGACCACCTAACAAGGGGCATTTTCCCACTTCTGAAAATAAATTCTCTTTGACCAGTGCTACATGCAGAAAAACAGCTGCAAGTTTCCAGGACTCATTTTTAAGAAGGAGTTCTGCCTTCCATCCAAGGCACAAATACCAGTATGAGAACAGTTCATTCCAAAAGTTTGTTCACAATACAACCAATTTGAGGGAAAAAAAAGACTAATTAACAAATTAATTAATAAAGGCTAAAGGTGGAGACCACCTTGTACCTTGCAGCAGGACATAAGGCTCCACTTTCCACCCATTTGTCAGTGTAACAAAACTTAATATGATTTGTTAAAGGTTCAACAGAAAACTCCTCTTGAGTAAAATTGCAAACCCCATTTTAAATGACCTCTTGTCAGCTCACGGCATTGACTTTTAAGAAGCCCTTCCTGGCCAATCTCTGCTTCATGCCTCCATTGTAATAGGACAAGCTACTCGTCTAGTTATCATGGAGATTTATCCATTCACTTGCCTGTTTTATCAATGAACAGTGAGTTCTTGAAGAGTTGGGACAGTTATCCTTTCTATCCCCAGAACCTAGCACAGTGTCTAAAGCACAGAGAGACTCAATAAATGCTTGCTCAGGTACATTTTATTTATCCTAGGCATAAACACACAATGATAAATAAAACACATTTGCCTCTCTCAGAGAGGCTGGAGTCTAATAGTAGAGATGATACTTTAAATTATGCACATAAGTGCCACTTCCCCCATGAAGTTTCTGGTGGTTTACTCCTGTCTCTCCTTTGGACTGGTCCATGCTTGATGTCTAGTGGAGTGATTTGACACTGTGTCACTGAGGAATGCATTTGGCTGCATGTAACAAAGGTCAGGTAATAGTAACTTAAACATATAGGATATTAATTTTCTTATAAGTTTGGAGGTAAGTCCTTCCTACTATTGATTCAGCTGCTTATGTCTCATCAGGCACTGAAGTAGCACCATCTTTGTTATGTGGGATTTTCCTTTTTATACCTGTTGCCTCTTACCACAAGATAGCTGCTAAATCTCCAAGCATCATTTTTCATTCCAGACAGGAAGATAAGGGAAAGGCAAAAGACCATGTTCTCTTTTTATCTGGAAAGCAAACAAATTCATTCAGCAGACTTTGGCTTCATCTTATTGGAGAAGACTGTGTCATATGGCCACCCTTAACTGCAAGGCAGGCTGCAAAATCATCATTTCGCTTTCTATTCTCTAAAGTAGGGATTAGGACAACAAAGGAGAAGTGGTAGGAAATGGCTGCTGAGAGAGCCAACCTATGGTATCTGCCTCAGGCATTGAAAATAGATTGCCCAGCACTTTAGACATTGGAGTATGTTGATTTTTTTCATAGTAAACGAAAAGCTTTTTGAGATCGCTTCATCTCCTGCAACAAATATTTGTTGATTGAATAAATGAATGAGTGTAATTGCCTTAAGACAGATTCCATAGTTTGCTAAATACCATTTTTGATACACTGAATCAAAGAAAGATCAGATTACAAATCTCATGAGGGAAAGTTTCCTGTTTTGAGCTTCTTGTGCCCTACAGAACCTTACACACTGCACATAAAATAGTAGTCATTAAGTTAATATTTGTTTAGCATTGACTGAATGAATAAAGTGAACTAACAAATCGTGTGGCAATTCTATATTCCTTATTATGAAAGAGGTCATCAATGATATCTAAAAATTTCAGGATAAAAAGTTGGAGCTTTCTCAATACTCAGGTACTTGATCGTAGGTAGACAAAATCCACAGATATCAAACTTTTAAAAAACTCTTAATAAGTTTGACATCAATTCCAGTCATTTTCTAGTTTAATAGTAAAAACTTTCCTTCTAAGTCTCAGTGTGTAATCCCCCACCCCAAAGTAAAAAAACAAACAAACAAAAAAAAACCCACAAAACCATCAGGTGCCACATGTACTGATAATGCATTATATCGCTCATATTCTAGAGAAATGCTATGATTGTCTCCTTAATTGTCAACTACTGAAGAAGTTTAAAAAAAAAAAAATAGAAAGGTTTTGTGATTGAGCCCAAAGAAAATTTACAATGAAGAAATAAAAGATTTCTGATGAAGACCACATTTTTATTAGCCAAGCCACTCTAATTATTCAGCATGGAGGTGAAAGGGCACTGGGGAGATCACTGAGATATTTGTCCTGGACCTTCCATCATGACTTCCTCTAAATCATTTCATTCCAGGGAGAACAGATCTGTCCTTATGGACTTCTCAGAGGACAGAATGTCTTTAATAATTTAGTCCAAGGTTTCCGAAGCCCAATTTCAAATAATTGTCCTTACTGCTCATATGAATTCCACTTGCTGAATTTTGTTCATTTATATTGCTTTGGCAATAGGGGATTTGGAAAATAGCACTCCAAAGTCTCAGTATAAAAGGTCTTCTAGGAAGGGTGCTCTTCTTTCTTCTGTTTTTAAAGCTGGATTACACTTGTCTATTTAAGCAATTTTCTTGAGGCTTATTTTTCTATCTCTCCTTCATTCTTCCAATCGATATCCTCCCAAATTCACTTTGAATTTTCTTTGGTTATTTGCAGTTGTGTACCTAGATATAGACATACTTCTTTTCCCTCTGTGCGTTTCTCTTGAAACATTCCTTGTGTCTTTCCTCCAAGGTAATTCTGGGGATGGCTTTAACCTGTTGTCAATCTCCTCCTCATTCTAATTTCACCCATTTCTAGCAAAGATGTATCTGATATATATGATTCTCTTCCTTGAATTGTACATTTTATATTTTAACCTTATTATGTTGTTGTAAGTTGTGTTTTTCCCTTCCAACTTAAAAAAAGTCACTTTAGGCTTTTAGTCTTTTTTTTAAAGACTATACACGCTAGCCCCAGATTCAGGCTATGGTTAATGCCAAACTTCATAAATATTTCCCCCTTCATTCATTCACATATTCACTTGTTTGGTCCTTCATTCAACAAATAATTAAGTGCCAATTATAAGCTGATCACTATGGTAGGTGCTAGGAATAAAATGCCCTACCCTCATAAAGCTTAGACTATTGCAGTAAGGGACATAATCAGATAATCCCATAAATAAATCTAAAGTGCAACTCTGAGAGCAGCAGTGAAAGAACATGGGGCACCACGGAATAGTGGTAGGCAGATTCAGCCTGATCTAGGAGAGAAAGGGAAACTTCCCCGAGGAAGACACATTTGAGCTAAGACGTGAGGGATTCTTCCCATGCCCAGATCATTCCATCACTTAGGAACAATTTTGAGGAGTCCATTATAGGCCAGAAACTGTGTTTTGAGCTGGAAAGATAGCCTGAAACCAGAAAGGACCCATTCTTCACTGAGCGTTCAATCTAGAGAGGAGAACAGATCTTCAACACATCATTACTCAACAATGACTTCAATTACAGGGGAGATAAGGGCTATGAAAGGAGAAATTGCAGGGCAGCGACCAAATCAAGGAAGCTTAGTCAGTGACTTTCTCAGGAAATCATTTAAAAATGATAGTGCTGAAGCAGGACCAATCCTTCTCTGCTAACTCTGTGATGTTTCTAAGATTGACCCTGATTTACTGCTAACCATTTTCTCCCAGAGAAGTGATTTGTAGATGTAAAAATACTTAAGAGTTGGGAAACGGACTTGGCCCAGTGGTTAGGGCGTCCACCTACCACATGGGAGGTTCGAGGTTCAAACCCGGGGCCTCCTTGACCCGTGTGGAGCTGTCCCATACTCAGTGCTGATGCGTGCAAGGAGTGCCCTGCCACACAGGGGTGTCCCCCGTGTAGGGGAGCCCCACGCACAAGGAGTGCGCCCCATAAGGAGAGCCGCCCAGCACGAAAAAAAGTGCAGCCTGCCTAAGAATGGTGCCACCCACACGGAGAGTTGATGCAGCAAGATGATGCAACAAAAAGAGACACAGATTCCTGTGCTGCTGACAATAACAGAAGCGGACAAAAGAACACGTAGCGAATAAACACAGAGAACAGACAACTGGGGTTGGGGCAGGAGGGGGAGGGAGAGAAATAAATTAAAAATAAATCTTTAAAAAAATAATAATAAGAGTGAAGGCCTGTAAGGTACTTCCGTGTGTTAGTGAACGAACATGCTGAGTAAAGTAACTAAAAATCCTCTCACCTATGGGCTGGCTCTTCTTTTGTCAGACTCAGGTTGATAGAATTTGTGCTTGGTGATTGTAGATTCTTAACGTGAATGCAAGTTGATTCTGTTTTGATTCCCTTTCTTACTTATCTAGTAGTGAAAGTGAAACGTTTTTCTTTTTGTTCTAAATGATGCATAAGGTTGGTTCTTTCCTGTCTCTATATAGAGGTATTTCAAAGACATTGGCCAATTATTTTTAACCCAGATTTCATCAAATGATTTCCTACACAAAATGGTTTTCTGCCTGTTTAATGAGCACTGACTTCAGTTCATATTTTTAAATTACATGTTTTATTTTGAAAAATATTTACTCCTTGTTTCTATGTAACTAAGTAGAAACAGTAGTATTTGCCATGTGTTTTCCCTTAAACAAGCAAAGCTTTCCATTTCCTTTCTCTTTACTCTTACACATCTTAGCTCTCTGCAGTCATCCTTGAGGAATCTAAGCTAAAGTTCTTTCCTTTTGTGGTGTATATTTGCATTTCATTTTCTTGAGTTGTTTTTTGTTCTTTTGTTGTAAAAATTGTATTTTAAAAATTTTTAATATTTTCATCGGCTGTCTTGTATTATAGTTATTATTGTTTTTTATGATCAGTGCTTAAAAACAACTTTGTAATACTTTTACCATACATATTTTTTAACTTGATAAGCATACATAATCTGTATAATTGAAATGAACTTTTCTTATTTCACTAAACTTTCTCCTTCTTGTTCTTAGAATTGCCAGTTATAGTATTTATGTCGCTTTTTAAGGATAATTTTAAAATTAGACTTCTATATACCCCCATTTGTTTCAAATATCAGATAAAGAGATGTTTTAATTTGTTTATGATCTACTCTTGAAGACAATCTCCAGTAGGAAACGAGGAAAAGTTTGTTTATGTTTCACTCACTCATCAATCACTCCCTTATCCATTCATGCATATATGCAAACATTCGCAGTTGCATTTGGCACATACTATGTGCTAGACATTGAAGAAAAATTGTGCGTCCAACTCCATGAGCTCATAGCCTGGTGGGTAAGTGAGTAGAGTAGAGGGAGAATGGAGACAGGTATAAACATTTTCTTTATATTAGTTAATTTCCAAATACCCAAAGTCATATATCATTAACAAGCTGACGACTTTAAAAGCAAAAGAAGCAAAATAAGTCATCTTGTTTGGAGACTTGTAGTAAGTTGCACAAAGAAAGGGTTTTCTTAGGTTTTTGTTTTCCTGTATTTTTTCTACAGATCTTGCCCCACTTCATGATCCCTCAAAAAAAGTGTTGAGTGTTAATGGTGAGAGAGAGAGAGAGAGAAAGACAATGAGATCCTTATACTGTCCACTAAAGTTTTCTGTGTGCCTTCTTAGTAGGGAGTAGATGGGAAGTGGTTGCCCAATCAAGGTCTTTCCTGGAATGGCTTGCATCTGGGTGGGGTTGTGTGACTGAGTTCTGACCACTGGGATGTATGCTCCAAAAGCCTCCAATCCCACCCTTCTTAATGGACCTCTTTTCCCAGGGCTGCTTTGGGAAGCATCTATTGAGGTGAAGCCATGTGACTAAAGAAACAGCAGCCTGGGTCCCTGAATCACCGCCTGGGTATAAGCCGCCTCACTGAGAGCATCCAGGTTGGACTGCGATCTGAGAAGAAAGACACTTTTGTTTTATTTAAGTCCTTGAAAGTTTAGGGCTTTGTCTCTTTATGACAGCTAGTGTTAGCTTTGCAAATATATAGTCATGACCACACTGGAAATAATGAGGTAACAAAGAGAATATCCGACTGGGCATCATGTTTGCACTCGAGCCGTCTCACTACTCTTGCTGTCCATACATAAATTTATAACCCCACCCTGCTGTTTTTAACTCTTTGAGCCATAGGATAAGTTCCTTCCACATTTATGGAAGATTGAAATTTTAAATTTAGTGTCATTATTAGCATAATAGTGGCAGTTTTGAGGCAAATCAGGGAGTTGAGCCTTTCTGAAGTCCTGTGGTACAGGTCATGATTCCATGACCACAGTCCAGTGTGTTAACAGTGACCTACAGGATGCTCAAAAACATGCTCATCTGTCTCTCTTAGATTAACAAAGAACTCTTTTAATTTAAAGGAGTTTTGCTTCAAAATGAGACTCCTATGATAAATATCTCTTGCTGGCTTTTGGATGGCCTTTTTTTTCCTTTCCCTAATATAAATCCATATGTTTTACAAAATATAAACTTCACATGACAACATATTTTTATGGTACATTTCTCCTAAAACTCCATACACAACTAACCAGGAACAATGCTTCCAGATGCATCACGACTGGAACAAATACGCTGACACGAGGCCACTCTCCACCACCCACTCTGTGTCTAGCTGGAAAAGTCATAAACAGTCCTTGGGCGCTGCAATGTGATCTTTCAATCTGCAATAGCCGATGACAATTTTCTGCCTGATTGGGAACATAATGTCTTAAAGGAAATTTCAGAGCCAGCCTTGGACAAACTCTGCTGTTGGTGACATCTGCCTTATTACCAATAAAAATGATATATTGTGTAACAGTGAATTACTCAGCATACAATTCCCAGAGATCACCTTTGCTGTGGAGTGTGAAACAGAACTACTCCCTTTCCTGAATGTCAAAAGTTTTACAGAGGAGAAATGACCTATGGACAGTTCCTCAAAGGGAAGTGCCCCTCTTCAAACAGATATATGATGTTTAGCTCCACACACTTAGCACCCATGGAAAAAAAATAACATAAAACCATCAGTTTGGTTCATGTGGAGATTGGCTATCTGTATATATCAGAACACATTTTAGAAAAAAAGTCATGTGCAATCAAAAGACTGCTTCAAAATGACCCTGCCTCAGCAATTGTGAGTCTTGAAACTGATTTGAAATATCCTAATGAAGAAAAATCTGAAATGAAGACGTCCCTAAATTAAGTGGGGTATCTCACTGCCCAAACACTGTCAGAATAAAAGGAAAACAACACAAAAAACTAATTTAAAAAAACTCTCCTGTTACTTTAGGGGGTGTAGGAAAGCATACCAAATAAGTTAAATCTGGGCAAATTTTACTAATTACAATAAAGCCCACATTGAAGCAATTAGGTGTTGTCAGTGCAGATATATGAAATAAAAAAGCACCACTAATCTCCCATCTCATTAAAAATATAGAAACTACTCACCAACGTAAGGCACTTGAGGGCCTCCTTTTATTGTATGCTGTCTCTTGTTTCAGAGATATAGATAAAAGGGTACACTTTACATTTGTCCACCTAACGTTCTCAGTTTAAGGAATCTAAAGAGTAGCATACTCTTTCCCAAACCTTGGAATGCACTGTTATGGGTCTGTTGAACAAAGTCTTCACATGACCTAAAGGGATACTGGCCCTTTAACTTTTAACACACTTCCCCAATTAAGCATTTTAGGCTCCAGACTTTAACAGCTGTCTGCAGCTGCTGAAAGTGATTTATCATTGTCAGAGTTCGTGACCAAAACATTAAAAGATTTTTTTTTTTATATTTGGCAGGCTAACTTTCATCTATAGTCATTCATTCTATTTAATGCTTTCTTATTCACAGTAGCAATAAAAAATGAAAGAAAATATTTTACTGAATAATTTTAAGTTTTATTTTCCTCACACAGCACATTCTAATGATTTGTAAAAATCTTTTGTGTGAGTGAACATTACTCTGGAAAATATTTGGTCTGTTTTATGGAGAAAAGTGTGGGGTTTTGCTTAAAAGCCTTTTGATGAAAATCTGATTTTATTCATGCATGGGAAAATCTTTTAAATTCTAAAATGTTCTTGGTAATCTGAAACCATTTCCTTGTTTTTGAAATAATGAGAGAAAAAAATTTTTTTTGTTTTAACTAGTGTTAAAAAGGCTTCCACATTAAACATTTAGTGTTTTCATAGTGGTATACTTTGTTTTTAAAAGAAACTTTTTTTACCCCAAAAATGGTAAGTGGAAGGAACTCGGAAGGATCTATAAACTCAGGTTCATTTCCTACAGATCACTTGCCCACTCAACTTTGAGACTCTCATTTTAATGGAGGACTTATTCCACTTCTTACTTTCTACTTCTCTTTCCATTTGCTTAAGTTTAATTGGGATCCAAGACAAACCTAGTTTGCGATTCAGCTAGTTATTCAACAAGCATTTATTGAATGCCTACTGCATGCTCTGCCATGTGGTAGCCCAGAGGCCAAAACGTCCTAGACAAGCCCCTGCCCTCAAGGAGCTCCCTTCCCACACGGCATTCATTACTCTGGGCTTTCACACCCCAAGCAGACTCTTCACACCGTGTTCCTCATCAAATTGGAAGATCAACATAGACATTTAATCCAAAATCATTTTACTGTTGATTTTCTCAAGGTTCTATGAAAGGACTTTTTTCAATTTTTACTCTGGAAGGGATTTTAACACTGAATCTGAAATCCATTTACATCAAGTTCAATAGAGTTTTACATTTTTAATATGTCCTTAAGTGGATCCCTCCCCCACACCCCACTTCTGTCATGGGCCATAGGAAGTAAAACTCAGGCATCTTGAAGGACTTAACTCGAAACAGTAAAAGAGGAGTGGAAGCCCTGGCTAGATTTAATCAAAATGTCTAACTCCTCACCTGATTCCTCCATGCCCCCGAATACCAGAAGCCAACCGCATGGACACACATGAGTTGGAGTTCTCAGTAACAAATGAAGTGGGAAAAGAAGTAAAACTTGAATAAAATGCTTTCCTGAAGCTCACAATTGAACCATGGGTGAGGTGGGGGGAAAAGGAGGAAAATGAAGAATGTGTTTATAGCCACTGATTGCTTTCCTGAAAAGTATGAGCTCCCTCCATTGAATATGACAACTTCTCCTTAACAACTTGCCTTAAGAGACTTATTTTCCCTTCAGCCAGCAGCTCCTCTGAAGAGGAAGAAAGAGAAGAGTGAAAGCAGCAGCCTCCATAGATTAGTTCTTTTAGCTTCTGAAGCATGCCTCTGTCTCCCCGAAGAAATGGCAGTTGGCCTTTGCAATGTTTTGGCCATAGATCTGTCCTCCTAAAGATAATAATTTGCTTGAGCAACTTCCTGCTTTAAAGATACTCCCTGAGGCATTAGTGACCCTGAATATAGAAGCAACAAAGTGCCCTAAGAACGTTAAAGCTGCAGTCTCCAAATTAACCAATAGCTGGGGACTTCTTGAGGAATAGAAGAAACATGAAAAGAGGCTAAAAGAAAATTCAATTTTAACTCTCTTTTTTCCCCTCCAATTTAGAGTCTGTACTCTGCTAGTCATTGTTTCAGGGAAGCACCCATTCTGAAAAAAAAAAAGAATTAGAGAAGTCAGAAAGAGAGCCCAAGATTAATAATGACATCACAGTATATCCAATGACTTTATAGGAGAACGTGAAATCACTTGGTCATTTCCTCTTTCTCATAAAGCACTCAGGACACCTAGGAAACCCTTTCCATTGTTTATGACATTGTCTTACCCTCCAACAACCAGCTATGAATTGATGTGAGGGTCAGTCCGTGAGGCTGGGAGGAAAAGGAATATTACCATAAATTTGTCTGGTGAAGTTTCAGTATTTTAAAAAACTCAGGAAGGGCTTCCAGCTTAAAGAAGGACTCACATCATGGTGAAAAGCTTAGCTTAAGCACCTGGAGGAATTATGTCTACGAGGAAAAGGATTGGTGCAGTACGCTTTAAAAAAGGTAAAAACATTAAAAAAAAAAAAAAAGACCCCCATAAAAAATGCCACAGGAAATGTAGTAAATTTTAACTGTAGTTTTCTCCAAGGACCAGCTGAAATGTGTTGAGCAAACTATTTTCCTTTATAAGAAAAAAGAAGGATTAGGAAATTAATATCTTCGAAAAGCCTACTCCTGAGAAGCATCTTAAAAGTGACTGTGAGTATGTTTCGGAAATCAGGAGTAAATTGCTAGGGAATGCATATGTGGACTTGGTTTACATAAATTCAGTTGTTGAATATCATCTTGGAGGAAGAAAGTAGTTATAGTTCAATTCCTAAATCAGTTTTGTTTTTCACATTTATTTTTCTAAAGGCTTACCTACTTTAACCAACTCTATAAAGCTCTCCTCAATTACCTATGCAATTGAGGAGAAATATACTCACACACATACACACAAAAAAAAGTGAAGAAAAAAGAAGCCCTGACATTTTTGTGTAGAAATATAGTTTTTAAAGAAGGTGGCCAAAGCCAGTGGTTTGATAAGAATCTGAAGAGAAATATAGTCCCATAAACAAAAAATCTTTTAATTACGTCACGAAAGGTTGCCTTTGACTGGAAGTGATTTCATACATAGATGTGCACTATTTTGTGCATTGCAAAGCATTCTATAAATATTGCTGTTGTTCAGGATTCTAGTGAGAGAACAGCCCTCCTACATGAGGCCAGTTAAAAATAGTGAACTTTAGTATGGAATAAATTAGGAAAGAACCTAGGAAAGGTAGTTCTTTTTTTCCTTTAAATCAAGAAATGAACAATTACTTTGGTCAAACAGCACATAAAGGGGAAATAGAAAATATTTTCAGTTTTAGTATATTTCAGCATCATAACAAATATCATAAACCAATTTTTTTTTATAGTTGCAATGCCTCTTGTGATAATATAATCTATTGCTGAAGAAAAAAGTTACAAAATCAGGAAACAATTAGAATTACAAATGAAGCAATGGTAAGCTAGTGTCACTGTAATGTAATACAATTTGCATAATGAAGAATATTTCAAAGGACTTTATACTCAGTGGAACTATAAGGAAATGTTCATCAAATTGTGTGTTCACCATTTTGCCTGCTAAGCTCTCACATATTTTGTCCCGTAATCTTTGATGGCCAAGATAAGAGGATGTTAAATATATGTTTATTAGCAAGAGGTGAATGGATTATTCTAAAAATCACTAACCCTGGGAACGATAGACCCCTTCTTTTCATTCCTTGCCATGTATATGTTAATGAAAATGGTAATTTATCCTGTAGAATTTCCTATGGCCTAATTTTGGTGATTATATCACTGTGGTGTTATTTAACTTGTTCCTCTGTCCCCTGTAAAAGGCACTTAGATTTAGAGCTCGATTAGATTAGATTTTTTTTTTACAGGGATAGGTAAGAGGCGATACTGTGTACTATATCAGTAGGAACATAATTCAAGTTGCCTCTTGTTTTGTGATGTTGCAGCTGAGGTCCATCAATTAATTAGCATTTTGCAAAGTAGCAATATTTAATCTTATCGTTCCTTCTTCATTTATTTGTTAGAAAATTTCTATAAGAGAAATGGCTCCTCAATATTTGGTTACCCTGAGGTACAGTTCATACAGGAAAGAGAGATTAAATGCTCATTTTATTTCTTTTACTTACCAAGTTACAGAAAAATGAGTTTGTTCCCAAACATCCTTCAAAGGTAACTGACAAAATTTTTCCTTTCTTGTATCATTGTGGACTCATGGATTGACCCATATTTGATCTTTTTTCAAGCCTATGAAGTTGTTACTAGAAATGGCCCATCTTTGGCCAATGAAACTTACTTCGAATTGTCTCCTGAGTCCTGATACTACCCAATAATCTTTATTATTTCCTTCCTTCCTGGTACAACAAGACCTTCTGTGATGATTTAGTATATTTTCTACTCCAGATATTTTCTCTTTACATTTCTCTAAGTCCAGCTCATTTTAGTGAAAAATGATATTTAGAGGCAATAAATTGAGCACTCTCATTCCTTTTCAAATGTATCTTGACTATTTTATTGTTAGATAGTTACATTATTTTTCAATCTGTAAGAAATTAACAGACAAAGATGTTTAAATTATGGCCAAGGAAAAAAGCTAGGAAAAACAAAGAAGGATATATCAGTTCATTAGGTGATAATTAGTTTATTAAGAAGTTTTCTTTAAAACATTGTCTTATAATTACTGGAACTCAGATAACAATACTGAAATATTTTTAAAATTTATTTTTTATTTATTTTTAAAAGATACTTACATTACATAAAATGTTACATAGAAAAATATAAAAGATACCCATATGCCCCACTCCCCATACCTCCCACGTTTCCCCACATCAACAACTTCTTTGATTAGTATGGTACATTTATTGCAATTAATGAACACATTTTGGAGCATTGCCACACAGCATGGATTATAGTTTACATTATAGTTTATACTCTTTCCCACTCCAGTCTGTAGGTTATGGAAGGATATATTATATCCTGTATCTATTATTATAATGTCATTCAGGACAGTTCCAAGTCCCGAAAATGCCCCTATATTATACCTCTTTTTCCCTCTCCCTGCCTTCAGCACCTCCAGTGGCCACTGTCTCCACATCAATGATATAATTTCTTCCATTGCTAGAATCACAATAAGTCTGTAGTAGAATACCAGTAAGTCCACTCTAGTCCATATTTTATTCCCCAATCCTGAGGATTCTGGGATGGTGATGCCCACTCCACCTCTATTTGAGAGGGGTTTCAATTCTATATGACTGATGGATGGGACTCTCCTGCTTGCAATTGTAGACTGTCTTGGTTCTTCGGTGTGGTGGTCGACCATCCTCACCTCCTTGTTAGTTGTCTTGGGTGAGACCAATGAACCGGAGAGTAGGTGTTGCAACTCTGCTGAGGCTCGAGGCCCAGCTGGCACATGGACAGAGAGATTCAAGTCTCTTGGATGTACACCTACCAACTCCAGTGCCAACTATAGGTTCAGATAGAAGGGACGGAAGAGGCATTTGTAGAGAAGTCACACTCCGGAGCACAAACTCCAAAGTAGGGCCCACTGGCAAGGCACCAAGCTCTGAAGCTATCTGCCGTGACCATAGGGCCTGGATCTCTCCAGGGCCCTCAGGAGCTCCACTGTCTGGGGTAGTAAATACTGTAATATTGAGGAAACCCTCCCCCTCCCCCCACCAACACACACACACACACTTTGGCACAGTGTCTGTGGCATAATAAGTATTCAGTAATGTTAGCTATTGTTTTCATTTCTGTTTGCTATATTCACAATCTGTTTTCCATCCAAAAAAGGGGAAACATAAAAATAAATTTCTATTAGAGAAAAAAGAAATGTCCCCAAAACCAAGAAAGGACTAGTTAATACCTGAATCAACTGCCACCTGGTTCTAAGGTGTTCTCTATATTATAGAGGAGACAGGAAAATTACATTTCCCAGAATCCCCTTTTCCAGTTTAGGTTGTGCCAATAAGAGGCACTTGTGCAAGGTTTGGAAGGTGGAAGAAAAAAGGAGGTGATTATTATATCTCCACAGCCTTACAGGCAGACACAGGGGCAGATTTGAGGTTCAAAGTGTCTTCCAGGTGAGCTCTTTGAGAATGACTGCTTTGGTGCAGCCAGCTGAGATTGACAGCAGGAGCTTCCCATCCATTCTTGGTGTTCACAGCTTCTTGTAAGTTTGGGGGAATCTCAGCTACAGGCTGAAATACTGAGAAGTAGCTCTTCTGACCTTCATTCATTAAGCCTTCCAAACCGCATAAGCCTCCAGTTCCCTGTATTAGTTCTTCCTAATTGGAATACCAAGAGTTGTGTCTGTATTCCTGACTCTTGTCAGATTTCCAGTTACATTCTCAGCACACGGACTGAAAACCATGGTCAGAAATATCTGAGGCATTTATCTTCAGAAGCGGAGATGTGGAGCACTTTTTCCCCTCCATTGTATATTTAACCCAGGAAGGAGAAACACACAAACTTCAGCCGACCAGGACAGAGGAATTTAGCTATCAGCTTGAATTCAGCCAAAAGACACTGAATTCTCTCTTCCCCCCAGCTTCCAGCCACATGGAATCTCCTGAGATGGAAATCGTATGAATGGACCTGGGGCCAAATTTACTATATTCAGATCCAGACATAAATTTCTGGTAAACCTAGCCAAAAGGTAATAGGAAAGAGATAAAACTGTTCTTTAAGTCTGTTCCCTGAATTTATGTTTTTATAATTAACAAGCTCTCGGTTTAGGTAATGAAAATAATACTTTTCCTTCAAGATAGAAGGATTTGGTGGTCAATCTACAAGTATATTTTTATATTTGATTCCATGATGGTCTTAAGAGCATATCGGTATAGTAGAACTTACATGTTGGAAAAGCTATATCTTCACTCTAAAATAGAAATGTGGTGAATGGAAAACAGATTTAAATGATGGGGGAAAAAATACAGGTACTAGAGGAATACATGAGTGAACTCCTCTATAAATCTAAAGGGATAAAGTAATACTGGGAAAGATAAGTTAATTTGATCATATGGAATGAAAACTTTTGCACAACTGAAAAGCTGCCATAAAGTAAGAAAGAAAAATGGCTTGTATCTTATGTTAAAAACAAAGGGTTAATATCCCTAATACAAAAGCAGCTTCTAAGAGTAGAAAGCAAAAGACTGCTCCCTAAAGAAAAATGGGATAGAGATATAATCAGTGAATTAATGGAAAAGAAATGCAGTTCTGCCTTAACCAGAGATGTTCAATCCTACCCACAATGAGAAAATGAGAAAGCCCTACTTGGATAACAATTCTCATCTAACAGATCAGTAAAAATTTGAACTTAACAACATACTCTGTTTGCAAGGGTTTGGGAGGAGGAAGAGGCAGTCTCATACATTTCTGTAGGAAGATAAACTATTAGGACCCCCTATAGCAGGAAGTTCAGAAGCATCTAGGAAAAATTTTATAGGTACTACCACTTTGACCTAATAATTCCACTTCCAAAAACCCATCCCAAACCTACAGAGGCAAAAATACAAAAAGGTATAAGCACAAGGTTATTGATTTCAGCACTATTTGTAATATGAAGAAAAAACATCCTAGAAACTATCCAAACATTCTTCCATGACGGATTGGTTGAATGATCTATGATATCTCCATAGAATGAAGTACTGGAAAGCTATAAAAAGGAATAAGAAATATCTCTATACTACTTCAGTATGATCACCACGGCCTATTTTCAGTAAAAGGTGGCAAAAAGTGTCTGTGCTCTCATTTATTGAGAAAGAATATAATTTGCCTTGTAGATTTGACTTTGGAATCATGTAAATCTTTTGTATAATTATAAAACAGAATTAAATTTATATATTCAAAATCCTTAAAAATTGAAAGCAATGTGAAACAAATGAACCAAACTGTATACCAAGTTTGTGGCAAACAAAGAAGAACTATTTAAAGTGACTTTCTGACAGATTTCTTTGACTTACATCATTAGTGTGACATATCTAAAGAAAAAGTAAATCTTAATCATTACCATAGTCTTCTTTTTGATGGTAGGGTTGGTATCATTTTCTGAGACTGTTTCAAGTTGTTGATAAAAAAATTAAAAATGAGTAATTGTTATTGGTTTTGTTGTTTAAGAAGGATACAAAGATAAGACTGAGAGAAATAAGGACAGGAAATGAACAAGATGAGGTCACTACATTTTGTCATAATTACAAAGCAAGGACTATCTCAATGGAAGCTATCTAGAATTTTATTCAAACTCTAGAGTTTTGTCAAGGAGCAAATTGAAAAGGCTGTCACTGATCTAGGATGAAACAATTAAATGAACAATTATTGACTTTTAAATATTTATAACAGTAATGGATTGAAAAAAAAACACTATCATTAAATCCTCAAGTTCATAGTGATATTAAAAACAAAAAACAAAACTCACTGATCAATTTTCAAGGAAAACCAGTACGCAAAAGATAAAATGCTGAGTAAACCAAAGCATCTGTCCTTCCTTTTTCTCCTTAAACTACTTGAGATTTCTACAGCAGTGCCTCAGGATCAAGCTCTTTCTGAAAGTTTTGCTTTAGAACAGAATGCTATTGGCTTAATATCATTACACATGTAGCTATGGAGTCCTTATCCATTAAATGTGCACACAGAGTGCTTCATCTTTTCTATTTAATTCCCAGCCACCACTAGCAGGGAGAGCCTCCAGAATACAGTCAGTGGTTGGCAAACGTTTGCTGAAGACCTGCTGTGTGTCAGACACCTTCGAATCCCTGAAGAGACAGCAGAGGAAAAGCCAAGTCTCTGTTGTTAGAGGGCTTATGGTCTGAACAGAAGACAGACTTCCATAAACGAACATTGAAGGCAACGGAAGCAGAGACCAGCTGGGTAGAATGGGTGCAATAAAGAGACTATAGGAAAGACAGAAGACAGAAGCGAAAGAGAAGTTTTGAGAACATATTTTCCCCCTATTTCTTGATTCTTGTTAAATAAAATCTTTAATGAGGTATTGACATTTTGAATTTAAAATGTTTTCTCTCCCCCTTTTCATTCAGTTCAATTTTGCATTGAACAAAACCTGGATTAGTCATCTCATCACTCTGCCTTAAGCAAACATGAATGTGAATACCCAGTATAATAGGAAGCGCCATTTAGTAACATGCTGCTTGACCATAATGACTCTTTTCCTCTGAGAATTGGTTTTGAAACCCACCCAAACTTCTCAGAGGAAACTCATTTTGACTGTAATGCCTACATGTGTAATGAGATTAGGCTGACAGAACTCTGGTCCTTTTTTTTTTCTCTCAGACTAAAATATATGAGATTCAAAAGTCTTTTCTTTTCAATGAGCTTAAAGCAGGAATGATAACTTGTAAGCTAGTGGTGGTTTGCCCTTGTACAATGCTTGCAGTTTTTATTTTCTCCACAAAAAGGTTGCTTTTATTTATTACAAATAGTATGGTCTAACTGGGGAGTATCAATTCTAATACCTGAATCTCTAGATAGAGGCATTTCCTGGCCCAGGAGTCTAATGAACATGCAAACCACACGGAGCAGAATGCTATTGGGCCTCATGCTAACTTGGGACCCTCATCTCGTTAATTTCCTGGTGCTCATGTGTGCTTTGTTAACTCATCAATTCAGTGGTTTCTGCATATTTTACGCATTACCATATATGTCAGAATAATGGTGCATAGGTGGCATTTGCAGGCAGGAGGGGAAAGACTTGTCACAAACAGGTCCCTGGGTTTGCAAACACTGACCCTGAAAGAATTCTTTTTAAATAATAAACTCTGGTGGTACTCTGTCATTCTGGGCTGAAATGTGAACCTTTCCGCTTTCCTGAAGTCCTGCATGATCCTACCTAATGTGTTTTACACACACACACAGACTAATTATTCAAACCCATGGTCCTCGGAACTTCCTCGGAACAGGTAGTCTGCATAATTCATTTTGCCCCTGAATCATACACTGCCTTTCATTGTAACTTAACAGATTCAAGTCTATAAGTTTCATCCCTTGTTAGAATATTTAGATCATAGAAGACTGAGATTAGAACTTATCTATTTTTTTATCACTGTCCTACCCACTCCCTAGTTCCCAAAACATTCCTCTGGACCTAATTATTGCTAGAGAAATACAGCAGTCATCATCTCATCATTGTTATTAGCAAAAGTAATTATCAATTATTAAGCCCTGTTCTGAAGTGGGAAGATTGCATTCTTTATCTCCTGAGAGTCTTACAAAGCCTTGCATGTTTTAGTCATATATCAAATTTATAATAAAACATGTCAAACCTTCCAAAAATAAAATAAATGCCCACGTACCATCATCAACGGTGCAGTTGAAGCCCCCATTATGCACATTTTAATAGATAATGATACTGGAGGGTAAAGTAGAGTGCCAAGATTCCACAGTTAAAAAGGAGGCACTTCTAAATGATGTCTGTGGAACTCCACAATTAAATGTAGACTACATAGAAATGACCAAATTTAGCCATCTAGATAACAGGGGATGGTTTCTGAAGGGGTTAAAGCAATCTCCCAAATTGTCTGATCTACAGCCAGAAAGTAGCTTATGAGCTGTGAAAATCTGGCCCAGTATTTAGAAGAACTGATTCCACAATCATCCCAGAGAAGCTCATTGATTACCCCCTCCTTCCTCCTTATCTCATGGCTTGCTGGGTTTTATAGTATGTTTTTCTTATTTTCCATGAAATATTTTATGAGATCCTGCTACTTTTAAATGTTGTCCTAATTCCAAGAGGCAAATATAAAATTGGTAGAAGTGAAATGCTATTTAGATTTTGCCAATGCTTCAAATATATAAATGTCAAAAGATTTGGCGTTCTTGCCTGGAAAAATGTTGGGCATTTGGGGAAAATTATCCTAAGAATTGTAATACCTCCAGGCTATAAAATGCAACTGGAAAATCCTTTGAAAAGGGTCTTTCTAGTAAATTTTTTGAAACCTCACTTCTGACTATAGCTTTAAATTCCAAAGCATAATTATAAGGAAAATTATTTCAATATTCTTAGGCTTCATTGGAAAACGTAGTGACAAAAATGAATAATATTTTAAAAACTTAGAACCTCACAAACATTTTAGATAATCCCAAGGAAGGTGTATCTTGGGGAAAATACTTGCCATTCTCATGATAATTCTTTTAAATCTGTATCATGCTACTAAACTTATAAGTGCCCAGTACTGGTTACTATTACTCCAATTTTATCTTCCCAAATGAATGACCAGGCCTCATCAATATTTTAATTAAGTCAATATCTACTTCACAAGTAATACTCTATCCTTCAAAGATAATGATATATTTTCCTAATAGAATCTCTGCTCTGTATGTATCGTGTATTTTTATTTCATTTAACTCATTCTTCAAACATTCATTCATTACATTGATATCTGTGGAACACCCACTATGAATTATGAATTGTTACTATAACCTAGGTGGAATACACAGAAGAATTAGGCCTGCACCCCTTCCCCCGTCATTAAGGTGCTTGCTATGGAAGAAAAGGCATGTGCCTATAAGCTGTAGTGCAAGACATACAGAATACCTGCACCAGAAGAGACATGCAGATGAAGTTTTAGAGAAGCTCAGAGGAGGGAAGATAAAAATGTAGCAAAGAGAACGTTTTGGAGAAGTTAGAATTTGAACCAGGCTTAATATCTTGATAGCATTTGGGTTTGTGGATCTGGAAGGGAACCGCAAACTGAGAGAAAAATAAGAAAAAATGTGCAGAGGAGGAAAATGTGGAACACGTAAAAGGAAGGATTCAAGGTAGGACATGTCAGGGCCGGTGGTAGAGAACCGGGTGGGAAGATGACTGAAGCCAGTCCCTTCCACCATCGTGATGGTCACTCAAGGTCAAGGTCATATAAGAACCGTGAATGCTGAGCTGAGGAATTTACACTTTTACACACCAGGATTTCAAATGCTTCAAAAAGACCACTCAGAGGTGTATAAGAAGAAGAAGAGCATAGCAAGATCGGAACGAAGGAGACCAGTTAGGAGGCTGTTGTCTTTTTTCAGATAAGGGGTAATGAGCACCAACTCAAGGGAGCTGGGGAAAGTAGAAGATGGACCTAAGCTAGAAATAAAACAAAGGAACAAGACAGGATAATTTGGAAAATTTTGGTATGAGGGGGGAGGCAGTTCAGAAAGCAGATTAACCATTAAAGACATCTTGGGTATGTAAACACAGTGTGGCTGGAAAGAGTATATTGTCATTCACAAAAGTACAGAACACAACAACAAAATGGCTTTGAAGGAAAAACAATGGGAATTATTCCAAACAGTGAGTTTGAATGCTTGGCACAGTGCCTAGTCCTAGTAGGGGTGACAGACTGCTAGTTGTCCCCCAAAATAGTTTCCTCCCTTCCTCAATGGCAATAGTTTGACAGAGACCAGGGCCATCGGGTTAAAGATTCTGTGCCTCCTCAGCCTTCCTTACGGTTAGGGGTGGCCTTGTGGCTAAGACAGGGTAACGAGATGTGAGCTGGAGGGATGCAGAATACTTCTGGGGTGTGGCCTTGGACACTGCTCTGCAGGCTTCCAATTTCTCTTTTCACTTGCTGACAGGGCATGGATCCAGGTCTGGCCATACAAATGTAGACAACTCCTTTGGACAGCAGAGCCTCAGGGTTCCTGAGTGGCTTTGTGGAGCATAACTGCTCTGCCAGGCTGTAACATCGGAGAAGAGCAAACTTCTGTTTTATTAAAGCCCCTGTATTTGGAGTCTCTTTAGAGCAGATTAATTTTTTCTTAGCTACCATAGGAGGCACTCGACAAATGCATATTGAACGAATGATTGAATAAGTGCATTAATGAATGAGCGCTTAAGATTAAGTTAGAACATTAAAAAAAAAAAGGTATCCAGGAGGGACATGTACATCCACGGGTCTAGAAGAGAGCTCGGAACAAAAACAAAAGAGCGGATGTTTATTTGCATTGAATAACAGTGGAGACTGGATGAACTCACCAAAGGAAACAACCCCTAAGACTGGGGTGGAGGAGCCAAGACACGTCCCTGCAGATTACCTTCATGTAGGGGATGGCAGCTGGAAGAAGAGGCTGTGAAGGCATGATCAGAGAAGGATGAGGAGCACCAGGAGGGGTGAGTGGGAGTCATATAAGCCAAAGTGGCTTCCAAAGAGGGAAATTTCAGGAAATTGAGAGGAACAGAACCAGTCCACAAAGGACTGTGGGCTGAGTAGGCGCTTGGCAACTATGGTCAGGGACGGTGGGCAATCATCTTTCCAGAAGTTTGGCAGTGACCTGAAGTAGACACGTGGGATGATAGTTGAAACAAATGCCAGGAGCAAGGAAAAGCTGTGTTTGGATGAGAAAAACAAAAGCATATCAGCAGGCTGGGTGGGGAGGACTAGTGGAGAGGGAGGTAATAACAATGCAGAGAAGGTTCATCAATTGATTCAGCAGTGTTTCGGGATGGGGCCAAGGTTTTCAGTAAAAGGATTAAGAAATTTTGGGGTAGGAGGGAAGCAGTAGAAGTGGGAGAGAAGTTGAATGAAGATGTGGGGAAATTTTGAGAAGAGGAAAGCCCTCTGACATTCCTCTTTTTATCCACCCATGGGAACAAGGCTCAGGACGTCTTCCCTACAGCGTCCTATAATGCTCTTGGCAAATTGACATCAAACATGGGTTGACTGGCAAAAACCAGTTGGAGTGCCGTGTGAAGGCAGCAGGCTAATGATGATTTGTGTGTGCCGCTACCCTATCAAAATAAAAAATAAGTTTTACCAAACCTGTTCCTTTCCCTTTCCTCCAACATGGCATAGCACGTTTACTTTTATATTTTTTCATTGGCTGTGTTGTCTTAGCAGTTAGGAGTAATGAGAGCTCATGTCATTTTGCATTCAGTTTTATTTGACTGCCTGTACAGTACAATGTCATTGACATTCTAGTCCCTTTCAGTTAATTTCACAAGTTCTCAGGCATTTATCTTTGCACTATCATCATCACCATCTTCAGACGAGTCCTATCTTTCTTAGTGACGTTGTTAAGATACGGCCCCAAAGAAATGTACACAAATAATTTTACCTAAGAAACATTAAATCTAAAAATAACATTAAATTTAAAATAGCATTAATAATATTAAATTTAAAAATATCAAACAGGTGCTAATGTACACCCTGCATGAGAAAATGTGAACAATAAATGTACTTTTGTGTACCGTATTTTCACATCTTTGAACGGCATATAAATTACCACTTTATAAAAGCCAGACGGAAAGATGGTCATTTACTTTTTAAACTGTGTTTAAATAAAAGTAACAAAACGAACACAGAAGATTGCTTTAAGTGTATTCAGTGGTTAAAAGTGCAGAATGTGTCTTATGGGCTCCTTAGATATTACTTTCCTCAACATCATATAAACTTACCAATCAGACCACTAGCTTTGAAACTGTAAAGCTGACTATAGAAGGATAGATCAGTTAGAAAACTCAAAACAAGAAAGTAAGAAAAAGATGCACTGCCCTTTTGGGGGCCACAGCTTGAAGCAGAAGCCCTTACTTCATGCTGCATGACTTTTGACAAGCTATTTACTTTCTCTGTGCTTGACTTCCATTGTCTGTCGAACAGAGGTTGACTCGTATGTGATGAAATAAGCTGCAGGAGATTTTAAAACGTTTTTAATAAGTTATAAAAATTCCATTTAGTCATTCATTCACTGGTTAATTCATTCTACAGATATTTCGGAGTAACTGCTAAGGGCCAGGCTCTGGGCCCGGCGCTCGCAGGGCTGATGGGAGCAAGCCGTGAAGGCTTCGTTCATCACGCTGCAAACAAGGCAGGGAGCATGAGGCGGCATCTGCTTTTGAAGATTTGCAGTGAATAGAAATGATCTAGGATCAGAGCTCAGAGTAACTGCAGCCAGGAGGCAGGCTTCTTTCTACCACATTCCTTTATCATAGCATCTGTTCATTGTAGAAAATTTGGAAAATACTGATGGAAATGAAAGCCTTTATCATAATGTTTATTTTCTTAGAGTGGTCATGTGCCCTGGGTTTTCTGGGCTCGTCCTGATGTTGAATATCCTACCCATGATGCCCCAAAGAACACTACAGACTTGGCCAACACCAACCGAGTTCCTTCAAATCCCTGAGGATAAGATGGGACTTTGGGATCTTTAAGGTCCTGGAAGGGGGAGTCCACGTCAGATTCCAGGAGGAAAGGCAGGATTGGCATGAGAAAAAATAATAATGGGAAGTGGCCCCAATGGTTGGTTGGTAGAGGACAAAGGACAAAAGAGATTAATGACCAAGGGGGCTGGTAAGGTCAGAGAGAATTTATCTCTAGAACACCAGCAATTTGAGCCAGAGTTGAAAAGTACTGGCATTGTGCAATCAGTGGTAAGGAGTCAAAAGTAAGACGTTATCCATAGTAATAAGGAGAATGGCTTACTTTTTTTTTTATTTCCCCCCTCCTCCCACCTGGTTGTCTGTTCTCTGTGTCTATTTTGCTGTGTCTTCTTCTTTGTCCGCTTCTGTTGTTGTCAGCGGCACAGGAATCTGTTTCTTTTGGTTGTGTCATCTTGTTGTGTCAGCTCTCCGTGTGTGTGGCACCATTCCTGGGCAGGCTGCACTTTCTTTCGCTCTGGGTGGCTCTCCTTACGGGGCACACTCCTTGCACGTGGGGCTCCCCTATGCGGGGACACCCCTGCGTGGCACGGCACTCCTTGCGCGCATCAGCACTGTGCATGGGCGAGCTCCACACGGGTCAAGGAGGCCTAGGCTTTGAACCATGGACCTCCCATGTGGTAGACGGACGCCCTAACCACTGGGCCAAGTTTGCTTCCCTTACTTTTTGATACAAAGCAGATTCAATTAATTGATAAGAGGGAAAGGCATGGACTTACAGCCAGTCTGCATGGCATCTGGATACTTCAGTTGATTGTTTCCCACAAGTGAACTCCTCCATCATACTTGTTTGCAAAAGAGTTGAGAATCACTGCTGAGATGACAAGGGGCAAGAAGGATTTTAAGAACCAGAGATATGGTGGAACTAGAATTTCAGAAAGGTCACTCTGGATATTGGAGGAGGCAAGACTGGTTAGGAGGTTATTGGAATAGTCAGAAGAGAGATAAATTAACAATCCAAATTAGGGTTCTGGTAACTTAGATAGAAAGAAGAAGACAGATTAGAAAAAGAAAAGGTAAGATGACTAAGACAATAATTATTTGGATGTGAGTGGAGAGAGAACTTTCAGTATGGGGCAGTGAGAGGATGGTGGTGGAATTCACTAGCACAGAACAGAGGTCAGCAAACTCAAGCCACACCTACCCTCTCCTCCACAATCCCCCTCCTCTTGTTAACACAAAAGTATTGGGACACAGCATCACATATTGTCTAAAGTTGCTTTCCTGTTACAACAACAAAATTGCATAGCTGAAGCAAAGGCTGTATGGCCTGCAAAGGCTAAAATATTTAATACTTAAGCCTTTACAGAAAAATTTGCCAACCCCTTAGCATAAAGGAAGAGAGGAAGACTTAAGACAGAGGTAGAAGATGAATTTAAGGGCTTTACAGGACAATAGGATGAACAGGTTATGGCATCAACTGGAAATAAACTCACAGAGGCATTTTAAGATGTTCTACACTGCTTTGACATGTAGGTGGAAAAAGAAACCTAAAATCAGAGCTGCAATAGTGACATTATTAAGCTGCTGCCCCCGAACTGTGGATATTTGTTCCAATCAAGATAGATAGATGTGCTTACTCCAAAACAAAGTAAGCATTTCAGGTCTTTCTGGCACCATATAATTTCTACCACATTTTTCTTCCTTAAAAGGGAACTATTGTTGAACTTCTTCATTGCCTGCGGTAAAAAGGCATTCCATGATGTTGAACTTGCCAGTCTAAGGACGTTTTTCTAAACTGAGAAGTAATTATTCACTTCTGGGTCTGTGAGCACATTAAGACTTCCTATCACTAGTACCCTCGCTTAAATCTGTGCTTCTCAGGCTTTCCCACTGAAGTAGCCCCAGTGGCAGCAGAGAGACCGCATATATCTTAGGTCTGGGGCATGGCCAAAGTGGTGCACAGAAAGCTTGGAATTTCTTTGCAATCTCATGTTTCAGCTTGGAAAATGTATTTAAATTTGGGGTTCGACTCTGTAATAATTTTGTTTTAATATAAAACAATATTTCTAGGAAAGCTTGATGTGCAAAAAGTTCCAATGTGTAAAACCTGAGGCTGGAGGCAAATTTTAGTTTTTAAATCACCAAGTGAACCTAGTAAATGCGACCCCAGTACTAGTGCTTTAGAGAGAGGTTTGGTTATACAAAGCTAGAAAAATGAGTAGTACTCATTATTCAAGCAAAATTAGCAGATAAACTGAAGTCACAGACCCAAACACAAGTTGGCAAAATTATTGTCAGAACCAGGAAGTTCTGCAGTTAATATCAAAGACTTGCCTTAAAATTCATAGTGATCAGAAGTCATATCTGGACCGTGCACCCTGTTTCCTGTATCTTTGACTAAGAATTTGTGAGTAAATAACTAACAACAACAATAAGAACAATAGCAAATGCTAATATTCTAATCATCTTGCCATTGAATACCCAAGATCATGTTGTGCCCTTATCATTGGGCATTTTAATTTGAGTATTAAAATAAACTCTGGGTCATCTCTTAAGGCAAACCAAATCACCTGATGATTCAAGATTCTGAGATTCTGTATCTGTCCTTTTCTATAGAGATGTAGTCAGTAAAGAAACTGCCAGAGAGGTTAAAGCTATCCCAAAACCATAAGCATGATATGCAGTGGATTACTTTGGCCATAAAACACTCAGCTTGTGGGTCAACTGCATTGTCTGAAGGTGACCATTGTGAAGATTGGAAACATCACGACTTTGTCACAGCTCATTTTTTTTCCCATGAGAACTAATTGAGACTTTGGTCAAGATTCCATAGGAGTTTTGCAGGAGGATTTGATGATTACGGTAAATTGGCCAGCACAGTTAAAAGTGTTTCTCCTTCCATCTCAAACTTAAGATACTAACATGAACATCAGGGGCCAGCTATTCACAGCCTACAGGTTTCCAGGCATTATTGTTTCTAACAATGGTCATTTGGAACTTAGGAATTCATGGGTAGAACATTGCCCCGGTTGTCACCATCAAACCTCACCTCTCTGAAGCAAATAATTAGCCATCTGAGCCAGGACTACTAACTTAAGGATACTATGAGAGAAATTGCTATAAAGATCAATGCTACATGTCTTTCCATATGAGTGAAGCATGTTTCACTGAGATAAATGTCAGTAGGTACCTTAAGTAAATCGATCCAGATTTAGCTGCCTGAGTGTTTAAGACAAGAATGTATTTTAGTGGCAGCTTTCTTCACTAGCTTTGCCCATTTCTGTTACAAACAAGTGGTTTTGCTAAAAACTGTGGGGCTAGAGCAAGAATTTCTGCCACGATAATTGAAGTGAAATTCTTCACTGTAGTTTTCCCTTAGGAAAGTAATTTTCTAGATCAAAGAGTTTAAAAAAGACATAAGGATTCCCCTGAGTCAGGAAAAACAGGAGAGCATAACACTCATGCCAACAAAACGTCATGGAAAATAAGAAGGACCCTCACTGGGGCAACCTGCTCTAGTCTTTCAGACCAGACTATTATCCCAGGAAAAGTTAAGGTTTTAAGGACCCTGAGATACCAGGAATTTTCACAAAGCATTAGGGTAGGTCCTAATATGCTGCATAAAATTTTGTTGAATGAAAAACTGACCATCTAACACACCATCCTAGCCATTCTTGAAACATGAAGGAATATGTTGTTTTGATGTTTGTGGTGAGGGATATTAGGGAATATAAGATTGAGAGCTGTCCAGAAGCAAAGATGATCTCCCACTAGCCAGTGTGAGGAATGTGCAGAGAAGTGCCTACTACGTTTAGGAAACATAGCTTGTCTAATCTTGACAAACAAGATTTTGCAGAGAAACAATTGGGGTTTCTCAAATTTACTTAATTCAACAACTACTTAATAAATGATGCATATGCTTATTTTTACACCAAAGTCCCTGCTCTCATGAAGTTGATATTTTAGTGAGTGGAAACAGTCAGCAAACAAATAAATAAATCAATAATGGATCCAGTATGGACAAGTGCTCCAAAGAAGAGTAAAGTAGGAAAAGGAAATAGAGAGGCAAGGGGAAGGGAAGGGCTATTTTTTATGTAAGGTGGTCCAGGAAGGCTTATTTGATATGGTGACATTTGAGGAGACATGAGGAAGGTAAATATTTTCTCCAAGGGAGCAAAAAAGTAGCCATACTAGGATATAAACTCACTTTTGTCTGATCCCAAAGTTAAAAACCTTGAGGTTAGTTGCTGATAATTGGATCTGTGTTTCCTGAATATCCTGAAGCCTCTTGGAACCATCCATCAGGGCCCTTGAGTTCTGATTATCTCCCAAGGAAGCTGATGCTGGCCTCCCTCCATTCCTACAGAGCACAGATAAGTATTTAGGTACCACCTTATCAATCCATGATTACAGGTCAAGCTGTAGGATTCAACATCAGTCCAAAATATGTCAATGTCCTTTACAGATCCCATTGCAGTGCTACCTAGAGAATTAGAATAGCAGAAATGACCTTTTGTCACAGTAAATTTTTATTTATATGTTATCAAATTAGGCTTTGTCCAGGTCCTCCTTTGAAAGAACAAAAATCTGCTAAAGCTTTTAGATAAACTAGAGCCATGCTTTCCTCCAGTAACAAACAGGAAAACACAGCATGATGATAACTGAATCTTCTATCACATTCTAGGAGGGCCCTTATTGTCAATGATCAACCTACAAATGGACTTTTTGGTCAGCTACTTTAGGGGCAAAATAATCATTTATGTGCCAATCAAAGTTATTGTTTTTGACACATAATTGGATAGTATAGAACAATTCCATTCAATATGTTAATGTATTAGTCATTCATAGAAAGATTAAAAGGCTCATTTCTTCTAGGGGATGTATCATGATGAAGCCTGGGCAGAATGAAATATTCATTGAGTCTCTTTGGAGAAGCAGAGACTTGCTAATGCCAAAAATCTCTCTGAAGTTGTTTCTTGCTTCTTTTTAAAAGAAAATGCAGAGATCTGGGGCTTCATTGTAATACTTATTTAAGTATTGGATGAATCCAAAGCTTCTATTCAAGCATGTCTTAACTACCAGCAATTATGAGGTAAAAGAATTAGCCAACGTGAATGTTTATATAAATAAATGAGACTGGAATGGAACTCAGAAATTACAGATTTAAAATATCAGATTTTGTGGTAAGGAACAATTTGGGTAGGTTTCCCCAGTAAATTATGTATATAGTTAATACCCAATTACAAACTGGTTGTGTTTGAAAGTTGTATTTGTAAGTTGATACAAAGACAGAATGCATTTTGGAAGGAAAAAAAAACCTGGGATAAACATTGAAATTAGGTTCCTAGGTTAGTTTAATCCACATTGAGATTGAAATCATTTTGTTTGCACTTTTTTAAAAAGTTTATAATATATGGTAGTTGAGGAATTATTATTATATGAAGCATTATTATTATTAAGAAGAACTACTAATAGGCAAAATGATGGGCTCTAGAATCACACTAACCGAAGACAAATCCACCAATAACATGACCTTGGGCAGGTAACTTACATTGCTATGCCTTCATTTATTCAACTATAAAAGGAGGATAATTATAATATATATTTAGAGACTGTAAGTTTTAAATGAGGCAGGTACAGGACATGGCACATGTAAGCAGTCAATAAATTACTAAAATTGGCCAAACCCTATAATCTCATTATTAGACAGAAGTCTTTAATCTTCCTTCTACTGCAATACCATTCTTGAGAAATTAGAATTGGAAGGAGAAGTATCTTGAAGCTCTTCTGTGGGCCAGTGGAAGGGCCTAATCAATTTGTCTGCTTGTTTTTGGCAAAAGAGACTCTTTATGCAAAGGAGAGAGATAACTCAGAGGCCCTTCCAGCCGAGGACATTATGAAAACCACCAGAAGGAGAAGAGGTAGGGTTGGATAAAAGCTGAGAGTTCCCCACCCCTTCAAGTCATGAAGGAATGAATGGGAGGCCAGTTTGGGTGCCGTGGACTGTGCCTACAGGTTTCTTCTGAGGAGAATGACTTTGTGTCTGCTGATAGTTTGCTTACTTGTCATCTCATGGGCATCTTGGTGGTTCTGACCTCCTCCAGATGAGCTCTCACTGTGCCCACCTCCCACCCCTTTGCCTAACTCAGCCAAGTGTAGATCTGGGTGGTAGAGGGTGGGCTGTGGTGGAGGAGCAGATGTGTGGAGACTGGAGACTGCTGCAGGTGCTCCTTTCCCATTCCAGATTCAGGTCTCCTCTCTCCACCTCAAGAGAACCTTCCTGTCCTTGGGAGCCTTTCCTTTTCCTTTTTCAATCATCTGTCCTCTGAGAACTTCCTTCTTCAGAAACACAAGAATGGCAGCTGAGCAGGTAGAAAGTAACAGCTTGAGGAATACATTGCCAGTCATACTTCTCTGCAGGACCTACCCTTGCTCCCAGCAGAAACTAGGTAGACATTTAAGTCAGGACTGGGGAAAACAGAGAAGTGAGAAAAAAATTACTTGATAATACTGTATCTATTACATAGGTATGTGTGTGTTATTTGTAGGCTCATATTTTTCTAGAAGAAAATAGAAGGAATCTTGAGTTGAGTATACATTGATCTGCAAAGAAGACACAAAAATCCTTGATAAAATGTGATAAAATATGTCACAACAATTACTAGGGAAAGAGAGAGAAAACGTTATTTAAAAACATAGAACAAAACTGGGTGACTGTTGATTTTTGTAGAGTATAGGGCTGAGGAGAATGTTTGTTCTTATACACATTGCTGTGAATTATAGGGATAAGGAAGAGTCTAGTAACAGAGTGACGAAAATAATAACCTAATTTAGTTGCCCTCTTCTCCTTGTGGATAAAAAGCAAAGTTTTTCAAGCTGTGTCTCAGGATAAGGTTAGGGTGAGAAAGTTGTGGCCATGGAGGATAGGATGGGGGAGAGGAAGTGGTGGCCATGGAGGGGGACGGGTAAGGTGATGAATGGAGAGTCTGAACTGAGCTGGTTAGCTCTTCACTATATTTTACAGAGGCGATTTTCCTGATTCCCAGGCCAGTTCACCTGCAATGTCTGCATGTCTCAAAAGAACATATCATCAATGATCAGGTTTTTCTGGATGGGTCAAAAATCTCTAAACAGGTCAATTTTTTTATTCATAAGTTTAATTTAGAGCCCCTGCCTCCCACTGCCCCTGTGCTCAGGGCCGTCTATAAACCACAGACCCCTCTGGAAACTTGCTGCGGAGACCATCACTGGGTGGCACCCAAGAGCTAGAGACAAGATGGGTTGAATTGCAGACACTCTCTAATACACATATTTTAACAATTTCCTCTGTCCTCAGTGAAATTATGCTAATATTTTAGCTGAGTTTCCTCAAGTCTGGAACTCAAATTAAGTCTGTCTGTTTCATTTTTATGATAGCGCTTGAAATCACTTGCAGACAAGGGGTTGTTGGGCCATGAGATTTATAGTGGCAATGCCACAAAGGTCAAACACATCCTGAAGAAGAGGAAAGCAATCTGTAGAACCAGTGTTTTCACTGCAATAAAGTTTATAGCGGTATTAAGGGAATAGTTACAAATCAGTCGGATGGTGTTGATTTCATTGAGAATAAGTATATTTACACTTGTAAGCTTTCTCTTAATAATATTCTGAATGTTTTACACAACAGGGTTAGTGAAGGTTGGATCTGGGCATATTTCACTAGTGACAAAATTTGTTTTTCTTTTATCCACCCATCCTCCTACTTGTGACTTTCACAAAATAGGTTTATAATGGCTCTGTAGGGGCTGAGTAAAGGTTTAGCAATTTCTGAGATTTCCAACAGAGTCCAAGAGGCTGTAGAACATTTACATGTGTGTAAGTATGTGATTAAATATGAGATAATCCTAGAGAAATAAAATTCCCCTGACACTAAAAAGCTTTTTTACTTGGTAATTAGTTCTTCTTATTGCAATGAATTTTGTAATATTAGAGTTTCTGATTGAATGTTCAATTCGCATATCTAAAGGAACAAATATGACCAGCCCAATCTGTCTGATATCTACAATGAATTATGTTTATGTTCAATACAATCTTTACCTTAAATAAGTACCTTCTGCTATTCTATATTACAGCCCCTACTTTCTTCATAGCACTACACACTATTACTTTTTTTCATTAATTGTAAAACACTTGTGATTATGCTATTCCTGTATTAATTGTGCAATTATTATGGAATTGTTTTACTTGTCCTATGTTTCCTAGTTTGCTGTCTATCATATCCAATAGATTGGAAGAGTTCCAAATATATAGACCTTGTCTTATTCTCAGTCATGTTCCCAGGGCCTGCGACAGTGTTATCACTTAGTCCTCAAAAATATTTTACTGAATAAATGAATGAATAGTTCCACCATACTCAGGATTCTTCTACACAGTAACATGCTCTCACTTTTGTTTCAGATCTACAAAAGGCAAGTACTTCCTGACTCCACTAGATAGTGTTCTAGAGCCTTTAGCTCTGTCCTGTGGGTTCAGTCTCTGAGAGCTGCATGGTTGTAACAAATATGGAGAAAAGGAAGTGGTAGTTCTTAATATGCATGCTCTATAAATGAGAAAACTAGGACTTCAGCCTGCAAATCTGGCAAGTGTAATTTGCTGACAAGAAATCGTAAAGCATGCCATGAAACAATTTTCTTTGAACCAGAGTATAGTTGCCTGTGTGCAAACTATGAAAATCTGTGGGCGTTTTGTTGTGGGTTCATTTTCTTTAACCACGATTGCCTCTTATATGCATGTTCATGTGTAAATATCCTTCATTCTCTACCTCAATAGAATTTTAATTCAGCCATTGTAAGGTCAAGTAAAATTTTACTACGTTAAAAATAGTAAAATAGTAAAAATAGAATAATATGCTTAATTTGATTTGACCATTAACAAATAGACTCGACCATTCATATAAGTTGTTCTCTTTTAAAAACAAATTTTCTTGTGGTTTATTTTTTTCTGATTATAAAAGTAAAACCATATCATCATGTTGAAAATTGTAGAAAAGCATAGAAGAAGAAAACTGAAATTACCTAAATTCCTACTATCTGAAGTTAAATAGTCCTAAGGTTTGGTCTCTTTTTCAGATAGGTAAGTGTGTATTTTTTTACATGGGGAGATATGCTGTATTTGCATTTATTTCAATAGAGGGATTTCATTGGTTACTTTTTAATCTAATACTTAATCGGTTATTAAATCATACCAATCACAATCTAGAGACTCATGGGAAGAAAATGTACCCATATGTCACTAAACAATTATAAAAAAGATAAAACATCACACTAACCAAATTGTTTCTTTAGTCTTTAAATATTTCTGAGTGTAGAAATTAACATCTCATATACGGTTATGGCTGTACCTCAGGGGGTAAACCTGAATGGGTTAAAATGAGCTTTTGTTATGAACAATATAAGTAAATCAGTCAATCATTTAAAATTAGTCAATCATTTAAAAAAATGTAAAGCTTAAAAAAATAGTTTTAAATAATAGCAGTGCCAAATTCAATTGTTAAGTAAATGGTATATTTAATTATATTACTTTCCAATCCAGGAACAAAATGTTTTAGAGAAGTCCCATGATTTAAAACAAGGGGAAATCAGTGAGCTCCACGGCCAGCCCACATGGGGTTAGAGCCATCAAACGTGGCTTGGAAGGAGTAGACCAGTTTCTGGGAATTATGTGTCTCTGTGCCTGGAGCTGAGGGGCTGAAAAGATTGATGAAACGGATCTCCTCCTCATCCAAAAAGGTTCATGTAAGTCACCACTCAAATGACTGTGATAGGAGGTAGAATAGAAGGGGATTAACTTGAGGATTTGACCTTCCCATCTGTATTCCCAGAACAGGATATGACAAGATGGTACAGAGTTTGGTTGCTGTTGAAGGCCTCAAACGCCTTTTTGCCTAAAATCCCCAATGTTTGGGAGACACTCCTTTATCCTGAGATGTTGCCTGCAGAAAACCCTAAGAAAGTACAAATGCTCGTGAGGACTTGTAACGCCTCCCCCTTTCAACCCCTCACGCCGTCCTCTGCAGGAGACTGAAAGAATGGGACGCCAGGTAGATGTTTGGTGCTGTGGACAGGGAGGCTGGTCAGGAAGGGCCAGAATGTGGAGCTGTGAGAGGAAAAGTAGACCTGTGAGGGTCTGTCACGAGGGGCAGAGCCAGAAGGAAGGCTGTCAGGGAGGCTGCGTGCCACCCGAGGGGACCCAACAGAAGCCGCCTCATTTATGCTTAGCGCTGCCACCCTGAGATCCAACCTCACATTTTATGACTGAGAGATAAAACAAATTGAAACCTGAGAAGAAAAGTGGCTAACCCTTAATTTTAAAAACACACATCCATACGTGCGTGTGTGGTAGTTCACGTGCGGTGTGCGTGTATTGATGAGAAGTCGTCGGGCGCGTTTAAGGGATGGAAACAAAGGTGTTCGGAGCCTTTCTCCCTGCACCAGGGCTAGGAGGCTCTCTCCACTGCTACTTCTGACACTCACTTGCTGTGGGGCTTTAGAAAAACTGTTCACCGTCTCATCGCCTGCTGGGACTCAGGTTCTGCACCTCAAAATTAGGGTGGATGGAAAGGAAGATGTTCGTTAATCTGTGTTTGGAACTAGCCGAGCAGGTGCTCGAATGACGGTCGTTATGGCAATAAAGGGCCTGGACATCGCCCCCAAAACGGCAGCCTCATTGTGTCTTCACACAGAATGACACAGCAGCAAGAGCCAGAGAACAACGCGGCCTCCGACCACATGTAATGCTGAGACCTGAACTTTAGGGTCTACTTTATCACTGAATATATATATATATATATATATATATATATATATATATGGTGGCTTTTTTTGCTCTCATATGGCTAATTCAGAAACGAGTGCTAAGGAAGATGCAGGCAGGGAAGTTTGGGAGGGCTGTTTTATCAAGCTTTGGCCATTCTTGGCACCATTCCCTGCTTAAAGGACAGAGAGTGTGACCAGGAATAAAATGTAGCTTACATGACCATGGGGAAGCAGATGTCGGTCTACGACTAAGTGCTTCCCAGTGTAGTGTAGCCCCTCCTACACCGCAGGAGAAATATCCAGCGAAGCACGGGAGGAAGGAAAGTTCTCATAGGCTCTTGGGAATTGGGTGGGGAGGAGGTCGGGATGGATTTTTCCGTTGTTTTCTTTGAATGTTTGAATAATGAGTGGACAGGGCTTTGTCAAGCGGGAGAGTGAAGAGCATTTCTTTTCTTTTTTTTTTATCAAAAGCTTTTTATTTTTTTTTCTTCTTTATTTTCTTTTAAATGTTACATTAAAAAAAATGAGGTCCCCATATACCCCCACCCCCTTCACCCCTCTCCTCCCACATCAACAACCTCTTCCGTCATCGTGGCACACTCACTGCAGCTGGTGAATACATTTTGGAGCATTGCTGCACCACATGGACAGTGGTCTACATTGTAGAGAAGGGCATTTCTAACAGAGAGAAGAGCACGAGTCAGAGCTGTGCAGCATGACAATACCTGCATGCTGAGGAAATTGCGAACAGTCCAAGGTTACAAGGGAGCAGCCACGAGTTGCCAGCCCATGGATGGGAAATGGTTTGCTAATGTGGACAGCAGAGTGAATTTTTTTAATATGTGCCAAGTATTAGAAAGAAATCAGGATATTTCAAAATTAAAAACAGCCCTCTTCCTGCCTTTTCTTTTTTTAAATTTTTTTATTGTCTTTATTTTTTTAATGCATTAAAAAAATATGAGGTCCCCATATACTCCCCACCCCCCTCACCCCACTCCTCCACCCCCCTCACCCCACTTCTCCACCCTTAACAACAACCTCCTCCATCATCATGAGACATTCATTGCACTTGGTGAATACATCTCTGAGCACCGCTGCACCTCATGGTCAATGGTCCACACCATAGCCCTCACTCTCCCACAGTCCACCCAGTGGGCCATGGGAGGACATACAATGTCCAGTAACTGTCCCCGCAGCACCACCCAGGACAACTCCAACCCCCGAAAATGCCCCCACATCACATCTCTTCCTCCCACTCCCTACCCCCAGCAGCCACCATGGCCACTTTCTCCACACCAATGCCACATTTTCTTCGATTAATAATCACAGTAGTTCATGTATAGAAGGAAAGCTGAGGCTCTAACAACATTGGAGCCTGGTTTCTGAAGGGCAGCAATAGGTGGCGCTGAGTAGCAGCAACCTTTTGAGTACAGGTGCATTTTCCAGACCTCTCAGCTGGCACGCAGACGAGGTGCATGAATTCACTTCCTTGGACCGCTTCATTCATGGATGCTACCTAAGGGGCCCATGAACTGCTAAATGGCTAGAAATCCCAATTAGAAGTCCCAATACTCAGATACCTGAGTTTGAAAATGTGGATGGAATTGAATAGTACCAAATAGCTTTTGGAGAATTATGTACTGCCTGTGATAGGCTGACTTCTAGAAAAACGTATAAGAAACACAGCTTTCATTTTAGGCACGAATGAAATATAGTGTGTTGAAAATTACTTCAGCCAATTTCAAGAACAACTATAAATTCTTCTATTGTGTTTCTCTTATTGGACTGTCAACAGTAATAACACTTCATATTCAAGATATATGCCTTCCTCTTAGAATCTGTCAATTTAGTAGTTTCCCTTTCCCATTTACAGATGAGGTGTGAATGAAATAAAGAAGGCAGGTTTCAGAAAAATCATTAGGGAGGAAGTATTCTTTATTTAATAATGCTGTTTCGTGCATAGAAACATAATTTTAAATCAACAAAAAAAGTCGTGAAAAGACAGCAACTTGTAATTTGTGGGAAATATTTTCTTGTGGGATAAAAGAAAAAGGAGACATCAGTAACTCAAACCCCTTTCTACAAATTACTAATTGTTTTTCAGATTTAGTTGTTTATTTAGGCTTATATTCCCCAAATATAAGCTTTGAAAAGCCAAAATGGTGTCTCTTTTATCCACCATTGTACCTTGCATGTGCTTGACACTAACAAATAGTTTGGGGTAAATAAATTGATTAAAAAATAATGAATATAGGATGTGTTGGAGGGGGGCAAGATGGCGGCTGAGTGAACATCCCTGTTAGAGTCTTCTGCAGGGAATCGGCTGGGCGGCGTTGGAGACTCTTTGGGACCGGATTGTTTCGGGATTTTTGCTGGTCCGGAGGTGTCTGGACATCGATTTGGAGGGAAGGTAACAGAGAGGATTCGTCTGTGAAATATACACGGAGATCCCAGCTACCTGTAGAGGATTCCCTCCTTGGGTAGGCGGAGACGAGGCATCTAGCCCCGCTCGGTGGGGCTGAGCCAGGCCGGGCCGCAGCGGCGGACGCCGGAGCCGGGCCGCGCTGCGCCGGCGGTGAGCGGGGCCGGGCGGGGCCGAGCCAGGCCGAGCCGGGCCGCGGTAGCGTTTGGAGCCGGGCGGGGCCGGTTCAGGCCCCGGCTGCGGGCCGCGGTAGCGCTTGGAGCCGGGCGGGGCCGGTGCAGGCCCCGGCTGCGGGCCGCGGTAGCGTTTGGAGCCGGGCGGGGCCGGTGCAGGCCGCGGTAGCGCTTGGAGCCGGGCGGGGCCGGTGCAGGCCCCGGCTGCGGGCCGCGGTAGCGCTTGGAGCCGGGCGGGGCCGGTGCAGGCCCCGGCTGCGGGCCGCGGTAGCGCTTGGAGCCGGGCGGGCCCGGGTCAGGCCGCGGGGGCGGGAGGTGGATGCCGGAGCCGGCTGGGCCGCTGTAGCGAGCGGAGCTGGGCGGAGCCAGGCCAGGCCAAGGCGACGTGAGGAGCTGGGCAGAGCCGGTCCAAGCCTCCGCGGCGGGCGGAGCCGGGCCTGCGGAGGGGTTTCTGTTTTTTTGTTTGTTTGTTTGTTTGTTTGTTTGTTTGTTTGTTTGTTTGTTTTTTTAATTTATTTTACTTAATTTTTTTTTTTTCTTTTTTTTTGAGCATCTGCAGTACTGGGGAGTTCGTGGGCCCTGGGCGGCCTATTGGGGGTTTGTGGGAAGGGAGGTGCTTGCAGACCCATTTGGGCAGACAGACGGGGGGTTTTAGGGCAAAGCGGGGGGAAGTTGTTGTTTTAGATAGTGTTGCAATTGTGACACGTGTGTACCTGTATCTCTCTTCTCCCTATCCGTTCCCCACCGTTTGCCCATCCTCTTTTTCTTTCTTCCTTTCTTCTTGCCTTTCTTTTTTCTTTATTATAATTAGTTTGTTTTTTTTTTTTTTCGGTTTTCTCTTTCCCTCTTGTCCCTCATCTTCCACTTATTTTTACTTTAATTCAAGTATACAATAGGTGCTACAGGGAACACCTCACATTTGCTGGGTTTTCCCATCCTCCACTGCCTCATTTCTGTGTGAACTGATTTAGGCTACCTACACTATCCCCCTTCCCCTGCATCTTGATATCCACTATCATCTACTGTCTCTCCTATATTCCACCCCCCACCTCCCGTTCTTTGATCCACAAAGTGTCTAACTCTTAATTTCTAATACCTTTGTTCTGTTTTCTGTCTATTATCCACTCTTGAAACTATTACCTTTCTTTTCTTTTTCCCTCTCTCATGAAAACAATAGCTGTGTAGTTCATACCATATTCCTCCCAAATTCAGTCATCAACTTCATAAAAGGTACTCTACCTACAGCTATAACTCTATACAATCTACAGGAATCTAACCTCCATCCTTCCAGATCTCATATTCCTGCTTTTTTAACATACATCACCAATACAACTTTACACTTTTCCCTTGCTTACACAATTGCCTTTCCCCAACACTAATACTTTCCTCTAAAGTGAACTTAACCAACAACAAGTAACTAGAATAAGAAGAAAAAAGTGACAAAGAGAAGATATAACACCTGTGCAAAAATAACAACTAATTAACCTCCAAGAGCAGACAAAGAAGCTAAGGAACTGATTAAATTCGTCAAAATAAAGAGATGACCAGAAAGCAACAAAAATCTACGAACCAAACCAATAATCAGGAAAACATGGCTGAATCCAATCAACAAACCAATAATCACAAAGGGGAGCAAAACTTGGCACAAGCAATGAAAGATCTCAGAACATTTATCACCGACAAATTTGATGCAGTAATGAAAGAGGTTAACAACATGAAGACATCACTTGGAGGGGAAATTGCAGACATACGCAAAAACATAACAGATATGATGGGAATGAACACCACAGTTCAAGAAATCAAAAATACACTTGCAGCAAATATCAGCAGACTAGAAGAGACAGAGCAGAGAATTAGTGATGTGGAAGACAGTACATCAGAAATCAAACAGATAGTAGAAGGGGTCAATAAGAAGATAGAAAAAATCCAATTAGGATTTAGGGACCTGAATGACAATGCAAAACGCTCAAACATACGTATTATAGGCATTCCAGAAGGTGAAGAGAAGGGAAAGGGGTCAGAAAGAGTGTTGCAGGAAATAATGGCTGAAAACTTCCCAAATCTACTGAAAGAGACAGATGTACATATCCAAGAAGCACAGCGCACTCCACAAGTCATAAACCCCAACAGGCCCACCCCAAGACATATACTTGTCAAATTATCCAATGCTCAAGACAAAGAGAAAATCCTAAAAGCAGCAAGAGAAAAGAAAACCATCACATACAAGGGAAGCTCAATTAGATTAAGTGCTGATTTCTCTTCTGAAACCATGGAGGCAAGAAAACAGTGGTATGATATAGTCAAGGTACTAAAGGAAAGAAATTTCCAACCAAGAATACTTTATCCAGCTAAACTAGCATTCAAATATGATGGAGAGTTCAAAATATTTGCAGACAAACAGAAACTGAAAGAGTATACCAACAAGAAACCTCCCCTTCAAGAAATTCTAAAGGGAGTGCTGCAGGAAGAAAGGAAAAAACAGGAAAGGCAAAGTTGGAGGAGAGTATAAGACCAACAACAACAACAAAAAAGACAAAAAAAAAATATACAAACAAAATATGACAAACACAAATCCAATCAAAGTATGGCTAACACAAATAATTCCTTGATAGTAATAACACTGAATGTCAACGGATTAAACTCACCTATCAAAAGATTCAGACTGGGACATTGGATAAGGAAATATGACCCATCCATATGCTGTCTACAAGAGACACATCTTAGACCCAGAGACGCATGGAGATTGAAAGTGAAAGGCTGGAAAACAATCATACAAGCTAACAATAACCAAAAAAAGGCAGGAGTAGCTATATTAATATCAGACAAAATAGACTTTAAATGTGAAACAATTGTGAGAGACAAAGAAGGATACTACATTTTAGTCAAAGGGAAAATCTGTCAAGAAGATCGAACAATCATAAATATCTATGCCCCTAACAAGGGTGCCTCTAAATACGTCAGGCAAACGCTGGAAAAACTAAGTGAAAGAATAGATACATCTACAATTATAGTGGGGAATTTTAATACACCACTATCAACTCTGGACAGAACATCTCAAAAGAGAATCACCAAAGAAACAAAACATCTGAATAGTATATTAGAGGAGCTCGATCTAATAGACATATATAGATCGCTACACCCAAACACAGCAGGATATACATTTTTCTCAAGCGCACATGGATCATTCTCCAAGATAGATCATATGCTAGGCCACAAAGAAAGGCTGAACGAATTCAGAAAGATTGAAATCATACAAAACATTATCTCTGACCACAGTGGAGTCAAGCTGGAGATTTGCAAGGGAAAGAAGCCCAGATTTCACACCACGATTTGGAAATTAAACAACACACTCTTAGAAAAACAGTGGGTCAAAGAGGAAATCTCAAAAGAAATCAATGACTATCTTGAAACAAATGATAATGATAACACAACATACCAAAATTTATGGGATGCAGCAAAAGCAGTACTGAGAGGGAAGTTTATAGCCATAAATTCATATATCAAAAAAGAAGAAAGAGCAAAAATTGAAGAACTAACTGCACATTTGAAGGAATTAGAAAAACAACAACAAAGTAACCCAACAGGAAGAAGAAGGAAGGAAATAACAAAGATAAGAGCAGAACTAAATGAAATAGAAAAGAAGAAAGCACTTGAGCAGATAAACAAGACCAAGAGCTGGTTTTTTGAGAAGATTAACAAAATTGACAAACCTTTAGCAACACTAACAAAGAAAAAAAGAGAGAAGATGCAAATACACAAAATAAGAAATGAGAAAGGCGATATCACCACTGACCCCACAGAAATAAAGACTATCATAAGAGGATATTTTGAAAAACTATATTCCAACAAAAATGACAATCTAGAGGAAATGGACAAATTCCTAGAAACACATAAACAGCCCATATTGACAAAAGAAGAAATTGATGATCTTAACAAACCAATCACAAGCAGAGAGATAGAATCAGTTATTAAAAATCTCCCAACTAAGAAGAGCCCAGGGCCAGATGGCTTCACAGGTGAATTCTATAAAACATTCCGGAAAGAACTGACACCAATCCTGCTGAAACTATTCCAAACCATCGAAACAGAAAGAACATTACCCAACTCCTTCTATGATGCCAACATTACCCTAGTACCAAAGCCAAACAAAGACATCACAAGAAAGGAAAATTACAGACCAATTTCTCTAATGAACCTAGATGCAAAAATACTTAACAAAATACTTGCTAATCGTATTCAACAACACATTAAACGAATTATACACCACGACCAAGTGGGATTCATCCCAGGTATGCAAGGATGGTTCAACATAAGAAAATCAATCAACGTAATACACCATATAAACAGATTGAAGGAAAAAAATCACATGATTATATCTATTGATGCAGAAAAAGCATTTGACAAAATACAGCACCCTTTCTTGATAAAAACACTCCAAATGATTGGAATACAAGGAAATTTTTTGAACATGATAAAGAGTATATATGAAAAACCTAAAGCCAATATTGTTTACAATGGAGAAATCCTAGACTCCTTCCCTCTAAACTCAGGAACAAGACAAGGATGCCCACTGTCGCCGCTCCTATTTAACATTGTCTTAGAAGTACTTGCTCGAGCACTGAGGCAAGAACCAGAAATAAAAGGCATTCAAATTGGAAAGGAAGAAGTCAAAATTTCATTATTTGCAGATGACATGATCCTATACATAGAAAACCCTGAGAGATCTACAACGAAGATTCTAGAACTCATAAATGAGTTTAGTAAAGTCGCAGGTTATAAGATCAATGCGCAAAAATCAGTAGCATTTCTGTACACCAATAATGAGCAAGATCAGGAGGAAATCAAGAAACAAATACCATTCACAATAGTAAATAAAAAAATCAAATACTTAGGAATAAATTTAACTAAAGAGGTAAAGAACTTATACACTGAGAACTATACAAGATTGTTCAAGGAAATCAAAGAAGACCTAAATAAATGGAAGACTATTCCTTGTTCATGGATAGGAAGACTGAACATTATTAAGATGTCTATCCTACCAAAACTGATCTACACATTCAATGCAATCCCAATAAAAATCAATGCAGCCTTCTTTAAGGAACTAGAAAAACTAACTATGAAATTTATTTGGAAAGGAAAGAGACCCCGAATAGCCAAAGACATACTGAAAAAGAAAAACGAAATTGGAGGAATCACACTACCTGACTTCAAAACATACTATAAAGCTACGGTGGTGAAAACAGCATGGTATTGGCATAAGGAGAGACATATAGACCAATGGAATCGAATTGAAAGCTCTGATATAGAACCTCACATATACAACCACATAATATTCGATAAAGCCACCAAACCCTCTCAACTGGGAGAGAGTGGCCTATTCAACAAATGGTGTCTGGAGAACTGGATAGCCATATGTAGAAGAATGAAAGAGGATTACCATCTCACACCTTATACAAAGATCAACTCAAGATGGATCAAAGACCTAAATATAAGAGCCAAGACCATAAAAACCTTAGAAAGCAGTGTAGGGAAACATCTACAGGACCTTGTAATAGGTAATGGATTTATGAATATCTCACCAAAAGCACGAGCAGCAAAAGAACTAATAGATAAATGGGACTTCCTCAAAATTAAAGCCTTCTGCACCTCAAAGGAGTTTGTCAAGAAAGTAAAAAGGGAGCCCACACAGTGGGAGAAAATATTTGGCAATCATATATCTGATAAGAAACTTATAACTTGCATATATAAAGAACTCCTACATCTTGAAAATAAAAAGACAAACAATCCATTTAAAAAATGGGAAAAAGACTTAAACAGACACTTCGCCGAAGAAGAAATACAAATGGCAAGAAAGCACATGAAAAAATGTTCCAAATCTCTAGCTATCAGGGAAATGCAAATCAAAACCACAATGAGATACCATCTTACACCCATAAGATTGGCAGCTATGAAAAAAACAGAAGAATACAAGTGCTGGAGAGGATGTGAAGGAAGGGGAACACTCATCCACTGCTGGTGGGAATGCAGAAGGATCCAACCATTCTGGAGAACAGTATGGCGGTTTCTCAAAAAACTAGCCATAGATTTGCCATATGACCCAGCAATACCACTGCTGGGAATATACCCAGCAGAACTGAAAACAAGAACACAAACCAATATATGTACACCAATGTTCATAGCAGCATTGTTCACTATTGCCAAAAGTTGGAATCAACCCAAATGCCCATCAACAGACGAGTGGATCAATAAAATGTGGTATATACACACAATGGAATACTACTCGGCTGTAAGAACAAACACACTACAAACACATGTGATAACATGGATGAATCTTGAGAACCTTATGTTGAGTGAAGCAACCCAGACATTGAAGGACAAATACTACATGACCTCAATGATATGAAATAAACAAGCTGCCTTAGATAGCAAGAGACTGAACGATAGGCTTACAGGAAATCGGAGGGTGGAGGAAGGATATGAGCTGATGTCTGCAGGGGTGGAATTTAAGACGAGATGGTGGTAAGTATGAACACAAAGAAGAGATAAAAGGGGGGCAAGGGGTTGCCCTTGCTTGGGGCTTTGCGGGTTTGAGGGTGGCTGGGGAGGGACGGGTGGGTAACGTTGCCCAAAAGTGGGGGGAGGGAGGGGTAGCATACGAACCAGGAGAGGGTCAGGTGTTGGTGGAGAGTAAAATGCCGAGAAAATCATATCAAAATATAATAAAGAGGGTTACCTGTTTAGAATGCTCGGAGGGGAGGGTCTGATGCAGGACGGGCTCCTGGGGAATGTCTAAATGCTCATTCTGCCAGAGTGGGTGACACCATGGGGTAGAAACCCAAGTAGTGAGAGTGGGGGTGGACCCACATCCTGGGGAGGACTAATGCCATCCAATAGAGGGAACTGTATCCCTCGAGAGAAAGGGTGGCTCCCAGGGCATTGGGGCAGTTGAGCAAGTTAGGCCCTGAACACTATTCCATCTATCTCTGGAAGTGGCTCCTCAGGAAATGGAGGTTGGCTATCACTGAGTGCACCAAGGTGGAAGGGAAAATGGACGTTAAATGTGTGGAACCAAAGTAAATGGGGGGTAAGAGAGGAGTTTCTTGAGAGTACACAAGGATGGATATAAAACATGTAATATTACTCCATAACATATAGGAGATGACAGACTGATAATGTAAACCATAATGTAAAACATAGGATAACTAAAAATGTAAAGAACTGTGTATCCTAAAGTATGCACCATAATGTAAGCACAGATGTCACCTTGTTAGAAAGCTAATGTCTCAGACTCTGTACATCACTTTAAGTAAATATGATATGAATAGGGCGTAAGAGTATCACTGTGGAAGGGAAAAGGTTTTCTGGTGGATGTGTGGGAGTGCTGTATATTATATATATACATTGCTGTGGTCTAGGACTCCTGTGAAGAAAAGCTGAATAATTAGGGGGGGGGGGGGGAAGAAAAAGATAGGATGTGGAATTTTTTCAAGTCAACATTCTTTATCTAAGTTCTTTATCTAACTTTATCCAAGTTCTTTATCTATCCTTTAAACCCATCGCTATATGCCATTCCCTAGTAAGGGACCATGACATTATATTGGGCTTCAAATTTCGGGGAGTTCTGGATCACAGAGTGTTTCAACAATGGCAATGGAGGGATACTGGTATGGGATACCAATGACAGGTGATATATGACTGACAGGGAGCTGTACAGATCATATGTCCAGGGTGCATGGTAAAGTTTGGATATACTCATAGTGGCAACAATTAAAAACCACAGTAGGGGGGGTACTGGGTTCCTGGCCAGTGGTGCTCTGTCGTGGTCCCTAGGGGAGCAGCGACAGTCTCCCAGGTACAGTGGTGGGGACCGGGAGGGAGTGAGGGTTCAACAGTGAGCCCCTGATACTAATGACTATGCTTGTGAGCTAATAAACCCAAAATAAGAACAAGGCCTAGAGCAACTTTGTGCCTGGGAATTTCCTTCTGTCAGCCTTCATGTTACTCAAATGTGGCCAGTCTCGAAGCCAAACTCAGCATGTAAATGTAATGCCTTCCCCCCAGCGTGGGACATGACACCCGGGGATGAGCCTCCCTGGCAACGAGGGACCACTATCAACTACCAACTGATGATGCAACTGGAAAATGACCTTATACGGAAGGTTCAATGCGGATCAGCAGAATATCCATGTCTACATAAAATACCATGACTTTAAAATGCTGTTTGACCTAAAGTAAGGGGGAAATGGAAAGGAGAAATGAGTTTATATGGCTATGAGTTTCTAAAAAAGAGTCTGGAGGCTGGCAGAAGGTTTGCCCTCATGCACAACTGAGCAGAGTCAGAGAGACAGATAAAGCAGATACAACCCCCAGATATTGGTTCCTTTGAGGGCTAAAGAGACCCATGGGAGTTATGGTCATGGCCGATGGGGTTAACTACCAGGGCAGATGGCCCCTCTTTGGAAATGGTGTTTATGTGTGATGAATCTGGACTCAGATGGGATCTCCCTTCATAAGACTTCCATGCTAATGTGCTGGAGGTGCAGTTAATGTTGGGGTTTAAGATATATTTAGGGGATTTGAATCTCTGGACTGACAATGTGATAGCCAGATCCTGAGCCTCAACAGACTCCAGCACCTACAATCTGATTTATTGGACTTACCACACTCAGCTAAGATGGAGGTGAAGAAGGACAACCACCACACCATGGAGCCTAGAGTGATTACAACTGAAAATGGGAGGATTGCATCCAGCATCCAGGTGGAATCTGAGCCTCCTCTTGACATAAAGGTGCAATGGACACAACCAATCCAGTGTCCACATAGAAGAGGTGGCATTGGATTGGGAAAAGGGGACATAATGGACAAAGGGTATGGGGAAAGGCAGGAAGAGATGAGAGGTGGAGGCGTCTTCGGGACATGGAGCTGCCCTGGATGGTGCTTCAGAGGTAATCACCGGACATTGTAAATCCTCACAGGGCCTACTTGATGGAATAGAGGAGAGTATGGGCCATGATGTGAACCAATGTATATGAGGTGCAGAGGTGCCCAAAGATGTACTTACCAAATCCAATGGATATGTCATGATGATGGGAACGAGTGTTGTTGGGGGGGGGGGGAGAGGGGGGGGTGGGGGAGTGGGGTTGAATGGGACTTCACATATATATTTTTAATGTAATATTATTACAAAGTCAATAAAAAATAAAAAAATTAAAAAAAAAAATAATGAATATAGATCATTTCAACAATGATTTTGCTTTCTGTAAAGTACTAAAATCATAATGGAATTCTGTACTTTCTGCCCTATTTGTTGGTCCTAGCTGATATTTGCTTAAGCACCATCCAAAAAGAGAAATCTTACATTCCACCGACTTAATGCATGAAATGCCAAGCCCGGATCCTCAGAATTCACAAATTCTAAACTTGTAAATGATTTATAGTGAAATTAATGAAGTAATTTCCTAGACCTCTAAATCTGTCCTAAGAACCGTTTGATTTTCTTTACCTTGCTTTCCTTCAAAATTTCTGTCCTTGTCCTAAGCCAACACCACTTATGAAGTCCCCCCTGATTTCTCATGTTTTATACTGTCTCATAATTTGTCATTTAAAGTATTAATTCTTCCACTTATATTTTCCCCTTCCGTAGTGGTTAGGCTAATGTGTCAACTCAGTCAGTAATGGCGCCCAGGTGTTTGGTCAAGAAAGCACTGGGATAATTGTAATCACAAGGGCATTTCATGGACTTTAATCATCAGTGAGTTGATAGCATAGATGGTTGGTTACGTCTACACTCAGCTAAGGAGACTGCCATCAGCAGTGGGTGATGTCGTAAAAGGGGAAGTGATTTCAACATTCAGAGAGAGAATTCCCATCTCTACTTCAGACAGCCAGTGCCTCCTGAACTCATCAAGGACCTTCATCAGAGCCCCTGGTTTGCAGCCTGCCCTATGGGATTTGGACTTGTGCATCCCCATGATTGCATAGACAATTTTATAAAATGTCATACTATTTATCGATGTATCTTGATGGTTCTGTTTCCCTAGAGAACCCTGACTAAAACATCTTCTTCTTCATTTTCACTGCAATTGCCTTGGTTTCCCCAGCACTACCATCAACAAACATGTATCACTCAACACTTCTCAAGCACTCTGGGCAGAAGTTTCTGTGCCATCCTGGCTCTGACTTCTACTCTCTCTCCTATTCAGTCCATTCCAAGCCATTGTTAATGCCAAGTGTTTCGATTTTCCCACAACCTGGCTCAGGTTCCACTTACTTAATGAAACCATCCAAAATGCCAAATCACTCATGTAGTCATTTCATCAATATAACATTTTTTGTCCCCCCCTTTTTGTGACTTGCTTGCTGTCTGCTCTCTGTGTCCATTCACTGTGCGTTCTTCTGTGACTGCTCATCTCCCTTTTTTTGTGTCTTCTTGCTGCACCAGCTCTCCGTGGGGCGCAGGCCAGCTTGCCTTCACAAGGAGGACCTGGGACACGAACCCAGGGCCTCCCATATGGTAGGTGGGAGCCCAACTGATTGAGCCACAGCTGCTTCCCTAACAATATAATTTTAATGACATGGCAACTCTGTGAAAACCACTGTCTTGGCAGATATTTCAATAACTCAATATGATGTCATTTGCTTATTTTTCACTCATTAATTGATACCAGCCTCTTATTCCAAAAAAAATCTAAGGTAGCTTCTATAAAAAGTGAGACAAAACATTAAAAACAAATAAAACAGGAACATATAGTTTTATTCATAACTTCATCTTAAAGCAAAGATATGGCTTTGGGATTTTCAGTATCCAAATAGAAAGGCAAGAAGAAAGATACATTTATTTGTAAGATCCACAATATGCATAGGAGTAAGCTTGGACAACAATGAAAGCAATCTGTTGTACAAATATTGCTGTACTGAGATCATAAAGAAATTTATTCTGGAGGTCCTTATCATGAGAACATAAAAAACAAAAAAACAAGGTCCTCATCAGCACCCTTACAAAAATAGAGCAGTTGGTTTTATAGGGATGTCTTCAGGAATGTACCTCAGTGTACAGGATTCTATGAACACCAAGGTGCAATTCAGTGAAAGCACCACTAAACATGTCATCAACTATGTAAGTTTTTAAAAGTTTGGCTATGCATGGAATAATGCTGATAATAATAGCAATGATAATCACAGCTGCACGAACATTTGTTACATATCTGGTAGAATGTGCATCGCATTGCATACAATGGAATTTAATTCTTCAAATGACCTCTTGAGGTAAATATAACCCTATTTCACAAGGAAAAGTCAAAGTGCTTAAGGAGTTCAGTCATGGACACTCGATAAGTATTGGTAAAGAAATGAAACGTTTCCTACACCTTAAAACCCCAGCAGGCCTAGTTCTATCAGTCCCCTCTCCCTTAAACCTCTGCTGATTTTTGGCATTATGGATTGGTCTGCCTATTTAAAATGTAATATAAATTAAATAATACAGACAGCGCTATTTGTTTTCTGGCAGCTTTCATTCAATATTATTGGTGGAATTCATTCAGGTTATTGCGTGTAGTTGTAGTTTGTTCATTTTATATAATTATATAGTTTTCCAATTTATGAATATGCCACAGTTTATCCATTATACCATCAATGGACATTTTGCTTGTTGCTATTTTTTTTAACTAGTATACATACTTCTATAAATATTCTTTTAGCCAGCCATAAGTTCACATATGCACTACCTCTGGAGTAGAATTATTAGATCACAGAAATGAATATATTTAATTTTAGTATATGAATATATTTAACTTTAGTAAGTTTAGTACAGCCAAACTCTTTCCCTGTATGGTTGTCCTTTTCCTTTGTACTCATGATTTCATGCTGTTCCTACCTAAGAAATATAGCTCAAATTAATCAAAACTGTTACCTAATGAAAATTTCATAAAAAAGAAGTCCCATGAAAGTTTTCCATTTCTAAAAATAAAATTGTTGCAAGTAATGGTTAAATTTTCTTTGAAAAAGTTTAATACCTGAAAGAAGTAAGAGAGAAGTTTGGTTCTATTTTAATGATAGGAAATGGTGAATGAGCTCCTGCATGCCTATTGCTGTAGGCAGGAGGTTCCCCTGGGCTCCAAGGCATTACCTATCAGACCAAAGCACTAAAATTTCTTTGAACTTGGATTTTAAGTGTGTTGAAATACTGTAATCTTAATTTGCTGTGACACATAAATTATTTCATTTTACACCCATGACCATGAGCATTCAGAATTCTGGGTCAAAGTTTCTGAGTTCTCAGACTAATGTCTATGCCATGAAGAGTTATTACTGCTTCAGGAAAGAAGTATCTTTGCCTTCGGTGGAAAGGTACAGAGCACAAAGTGGTGCTTTCCACTTGGTAGAGCTCATGGAATCTCTCAGGAAATCCGCTTAACCATTGTCTTGAGCTGTTCCTTTAGCACTTTAAGAAATGATTCTTTCAACAAAGAAATGTGAAAGGTTTCCATCCGAGGCTGTTGCAACTCATCTGGGAGTTTTGTCAGTTTTTCATGAGACTATTCTCTGTTTTCACTAAGCTAAAAAAGTTAAGGAAGCACTTTCTGGATCACCTAAACAGTCACCTCTACTGGAGTGCTGGCCATGGTTGCAGAAATGGTTGCCTTTCTTTTTAATTGTGCTATAGGATCAACACCCATTGCAAGAATATAGACTTCAGGCTAATGAAAAAAGAACAGATGGTCACATGTTAATGAAATGTTCAGATGTGCAGCTTTAGAATAATTCAGATAAACTTCAAATCATGAAATAAGTGAAGTATCACATAGCAATATAGCTATTGGTAGCTAGGGCATGCCAAACTCACATGCTGTCAAAAAGAATTTGTTCTGTAGCACTCAGTACATTTTCAATAAAACAACATTAAATTAAAATCATTAATTTAAATTTTATTGGTTTGGTGGATTTGAGCTTAATTTATAAACACGTTTTTGTTTATAGCTATGTAAGAGCTGAAGGAACACAGACTTTACAGAACTACAAAGTTTATATCTACTTCTATTTCCATACATACTTGAGAACATAAAAATAACACAAATAAAAATTTGCAATCTGTTAGAATTCTTTTCCTTTAAAATGCATCCTTGGAGGTTACCCCTGCAGCGATGTCCCCTGGTCCCACCGATAATACTGCTGCTCTCCCCCGCTTACTCCTCTGCCGCACAATGGGCACAGCTTCAATGAGTACGACTACCTCTTTCAAAGTTGTCCTTATTGGAAACTCTGATGTTGGAAAGAGTAAACTCCTGTCGCGATTCACTCGAAATGAGATTAATCTGGAAAGCAAGAGCACCGTTGGTGTAGAGTTTGCAACAAGAAGCATCCAGGATAACAGGAAAATAATAAAGGCGCAGATATGGATCACCGCAGGGCAAGAGAAGTACCGAGCTATAACATCAGCGTGCTATCGTGGAGCTGTAGGTGCCTTACTGGTTTATGATATTGCTAAACATCTCACATGTGAAAGTGTTGAGCCATGGCTGAAAGAGCTGAGAGACCATGCTGATAGGAAAACATTGTTACCATGCTTGTGGGCAGTGAGTGAGTCATCTCAGGGTAGTCCCTACAGATGAAGCAAGAGCTTTCGCAGAAAAGAATGGTTTGCCATTCATTGAGACATCTGTCCCTAGACTCTGCAAATGTAGAAGCTGCTTTTCAGACAATCCTAACAGAGATCTACCATATTGTTTCCCAGCAGCAAATGTCAGACGTGAAAATGACATGTCTCCAAGCAACAATGTGGTTCCTATTCATGTTCCATCAACCACTGAAAATGAGCCAAAGTGCAGTGCTGTCAGAACATGCAAGATGTTTCTCTTCTCCCCTAGAAGGCTGTATATTGTCCATTTCCCAGGACTGAGATTTAAATATATTTGTAATTCTTGTGGTCACCTTTGTGTTTTATTATTTCCTCATACTTGCAAATCTTTCCACGTCTTAAGTCTTTTGATTTCAGCTTTATAAAAATATCAACTTATCTCAAATGATTGCAGCTTTTTGTCATGCTATGGCCTCACTAGCCTTAGTTTAATAAATTGAATGCTTGGATTCCTCAAAAAAAAAAAAAGCATCATTGTAATTTTTGGTATAAACACTGCTCGAACAGATTGGTAATGAGAATAGCTAGTATTTGTTGACAGCTCTACCTGCATTATCTTTTAGAATCCTCACTAGTACCCTATCAGATAGGTACTACCTCTGGCCGGTGTTACAGGTTAGAAAGCTGGTATCTAGACGTCAGGCCCCTTGCCCAAGGCCCATGTCTTGGAAGTCACTGAATTGGGATTCACACTCATCTATTAAGCTACACTAAGAGCTATGAGGTATTAGAATGCATCACCAAGAGGAGAAAGCTTTGCCTTAAAATATAGGTAAGTTTAGCTGTTTGAGACTAATTGTGCAGACAGAGAAATCAGCATCACAGCGTCTCACATGGTCACGTAAGTCCGTGATTCCATGGGCAGCGTTATAATGTTTGCACATCCTTTAAGTCTGGACCTCATTGAGGAGAGGTATGACCCTTTTGTAACTCACCTCTTCCTGCTACCATCCATCCTCCTTGGTATCCCTTGGGAAATTGTTACTTTCCCTGTCACAATAAGTCCCATTCTGAACCATTTCTGAAGAGTGCTGTCATTGTTTCTTCAGACATTGGACTCAAACGTGGTGGCCACAGCAGACTTAGAAGAGTTAGCCCTGCAAACCGCCATGAGCACCCCAAAGCCACAGTGAGGTGCCCTTGAGCTTGTCTTGGGGAAGGGTGAAATCAAGGAGGCAGTGGACAGAGGGGAAGCAAAAGATAAAGCATGGAAGGCCTGGTTGAAGTGGAGACCTCTGCCTCTCCGTGAAAGGAGAGGCAGCATTTAAATGGAAACAAGATTCGTCCGGTGTGGTTCTATCTCGTTTCAACACACTTGCATCCTCAGTATTCACTGGACACTAGAGGCCAGGAGAGCTCCAGCTCCGGGACTGGAATCAAAGGCTCTGATGTGATAGGAAAGAGGAATGAGCACTATTTCAATCATTCTTCTTACAAACAATAAAATGTTGTGAGCTCACTTAAGGTGATGATTCAATTAGATGTATAGAGTATTTTCTTGAAAGTACATAGAAGAAAACACTGGAGAAGAAGCCAAGAAAGATCCAAAACAGTAACTCAAAAAACAATCGAAACTTGTAAAATTTAATAACTCTTCATTTAGCACTGAAAACAGTGGGGTTTTTTTTTCAGTTTAACTTCTGAAAGCAATCTTTTTCAATGACATTTTCAATGTTCTAATAATTCTACAGTGATCATTTTCCTCTAAATCTTTCTAATGCGTATTTTTCCCTTTTTAAAATTAATTATGAATTATTTTTAAACACAAAAATAAGTGTAATATGTATGTAACATCTGAGAAAGAGAGAAATACCTATGTACCCCCTACCAGCTTAAGGAAAAGAACATCCCCCGTCCATTCGAAGCTCTTCAAGTACACGTCCATGTGAGCGTTCAACTTCCTCACGCCTAAGGAACCCACCAACATGAAATCCTCTATCGTTTCTTTGTTTTTCTTCATAGTTTCTTAAAGTGTGCATGTTTCTCAAAATAATATCTTCTGACTACTGATCCATTGATTGTTTATATTGCTGTCTTAAACTTGTTTCCATTTATCTTTCCGTCCTTCTTCCCTCCATCCCTCCTTCCTTTCTCCCTCTCATCCTCCCTCCCCCCTTCTCTCCCTCTCTTCCTTGTTTTCATCTTCTTTTGGACAGACTGGGATTTTAATTTTTTCAGTCCATTATTTTCCTTACATTAATGGACATCTCACAGTCTATTTCTATGGTTTTTAGTAGTTAACCTTAAAATTCTAACATGAATACTTAATGAAATCTACAATTAGTCAAAATTTTTACCCTTTTCCAAAAGAATACAAGGGCTTTAGAACAGATTAACTCTGATCACCCACATCCCAGCATGCATGTTATTGTATAAGTCTTTGTGATCCTCTCCCATTTTAATGCCCCAAATTAGTCATTATTAGTATTGTTTTAAATAGTCAATATTATATAAATTTACAAACATTTTTGTCATTTTCTTTTCCCATTGTGTTTTCTTGAGTCTCTGACCTATCCTTTGGATTATTTTCCTTTGGCCTGAAATAGATCTTTTTGTAGTTGTTTTCAAATGGTCTCTAAGTGGTAAACACTCCCAGCTTTTGTTTCTCTGATAATGATTTGATTTTATACTTGGTATTAAAGAGTAATTGTACTGAATATAAAAATCAAAGTTGATTGCTATTTTTTCCCAGCACTTTTTGTTTCTTTTAGTTTTTGTTTTGTCATATATGCTCTGTCTTTGGTATTTACCGAATTGTTTCTATTTATGAGATTTAGGACCATCATGCTTCCTGAATTTGATAATTCATGTTTTATCAGTTCTGAAAGTTTTTCAGTCATTACTTTTTCATATATTGTCTTTTCCCCATTCTGTCTATTACTTATTTCTGGAATTCTAACTTGATACACCTTAAACTTTCTAAATCCATGTCTCTTAAATTCCCTCTCATATTTTTCTACCTCTGTTTCTCTCTGCTCATAATGGATAATTCTTCAGGCATAATTTCATGGTCACTAATTCTCTTTTCAGCCATGTCTAATCTGCCATTTAACTCAACCCTGGAGATTTGAATGACTATATTTTTCAGTTTTAGAAATTCTAGTTTGGGTCTCTGTTAGATTAATTCTTCTGAGAAGCTGGAACCAACAAGGGATTAGATGCCCAGGCAATTTTTTAGGGAAAATGCCTGTGAGGAAAAATGGCACAAGAGCCAAGGAGCTTGAAGAGCCATCAGACTCCACAGCAGCTGTGACTTATGTGGAGAAGAGAGGGAAGGAATGAAGGGCAGATGAAGGCCTCATAGGCTGCAGTGCACTTCTAAGAAAGTTTGGCAAGGCAGAATGAGGAAAGATGGAGTCTTCGAGCCAAAGTCACCCATCAAAGGAGTCTTTTATCTTCCAGAAACAGACCTGTCTTAGAACCCCTGCTGCACTCATCCAGTGAGAAACATGAATTTAGTGGTATGGTGGTGATGGGTTTCAAAGTGCAGCAGCTAGGGCCACTGGTCAATTCCTCTGCCTATAGTCAGAGATATGAGAATTGAATTTCATTGCTGCCAGAGCCAATCCCTTGCACTACACAGATCTACTTCTTGATGAAGGTTTGGAGTACAGTTCCTTCATGGTTCCTATGGGCCTCTCTCCCTGAGGAGACACTCAGAAGAGGGAAATTTAGTGGGATCACTTACAGCCCCTGTTGCTTCAGTTGATGATGGGAATCTATTCTTTATCTGTATTTTAGTTTCCTAGTCACTAAAACAAATACCATTCAATGGGTTGACTTGAACAACAGGAATTTATTGGCTCATGGTTTTGAGGCTAGAGAGAAATCCAAAATCAAGGCATCAGCAAAGTGATACTTTCTCCCCAAAGACTGGAACATTGTGGGGGTGGCTGCCAGCAATCTTTGGTTCTTCACATTTCCATTACATGGCAATGCACACAGTGTCATCTTCTCCTTTTTCTTCAGGGTGCTGTTGGCTTCCAACTTCTGGCTGCTTTTCTCTGTGGCCAATTTCTTTTGCTTATAAGGACTTCAGTCATATTAGATTAAGACCCATCCTCATTCAGTTTGGACACACTATAACAAACGATGTCTTCAAAGGTCCTGTTTACAAATGGGTTCAAACCCACAGGACCAGGGATTGAGACCTGAATCATAAAGTACATGATTCAACCCCCATAATCTTCTTTATTCAACACCCATTCTAAATTCCATTCATACCTGAAGGATCCAAATGTTTGAAAATTATATCTTCTTTAGACTCTGGTGGCTGCATGGATCCATTCACTATTACAATGGGGCAAAGAAATACCAGGGAGTGCTTCCATGGGAGACATAACATGCAGTTTAAATCTTTATATTTTATTCCCATACACATATATTCATCCACATGCGTATATCCCAGACTTCCTCATTTTTGACCTCCTGGTCTTTTTCCTTCTAGACTCCCAAAGATCACTATGGCTTTGGTGACTTCCCAGAAATTTGAATATATTTTCACCTCTAGTCATTCTTTCTTCCACACAACATTTATGGCCAGGTGCACTTGCACGGAACTCTGCACATTGAGAAGGTTTGCTTGCTCCTCTATCTTTCAGGGCCAGCCCTGAATGTGGATGTAACACAGCTGCCATTTTTTTATATATATATTTTTTAATTTATTGAAGTATATCACTCATACATAAATATACATAAACAATAAGTGTATAATAATAGTTGCGAACTTACAAAACAAACATATATAACATCATACAGGACTCTCATAACTCACCCTGCCACCAATAACTTGCATTGTCATGAGATGTTTGTTACAAATTATGAATGAATATTGTCAAAATCTTACTACTAATCATAGTCCTTATCTTATATTTGGTGTGTTTTTCCCACAATCCACCCTATTATTATTTTTCAAATATATTTTTTATGACAGAAGTTGTAAACTTATAAAACAATCATGCACATGTGCAGAATTCCCAAACAACATCCCAACATCAACACACCAAAATGTGATGTGTAATTTGCTACAGATAAAATAATATCATCTGATTTTTACCATGTCCATAGTATACATTTAGCTCACATTTTCCATACTGCCTCAGTATCCCCACAGTACATCTTCACATATATACAAGAATATTATATTATTCCTACTAACAAGAGTCCATAGGTCACTCCAGCTGTACTTTTCCCATGCTTCTCCACATTCCCAACACCCTGCAGTAGTGATATACATTTGCTCTAGCTCACAAAGGGCACTCTTGCATCTGTACCATCAACCACCATTCTTATCCACCTCTTGGTTTACTGTGCTATCCAGTTCCTAGATTATTCTCTAGCATTCTGTCATTTGGCATTTACATAACTAGACTACTATTTTCAGCCACATCCCCATTTATAAAGTAGCTGTTACTCACTGTGTGTTACCATCCACTCTATACATTTCCACAATTTTACAGTAAAGCTAATTAAAATTCTATACACATTAAACATCAGTAGTCCACTCAGTCCTTCTCTTATCTCCTTTAAGAATCCACCACCTACCACCAGGTCTTGAAGATATTTTCCAATAATTTCTTCTACAAGTTTTATGGTTCTTGCTTTTATTTTTAGTTTTTTGATCCATTTTGAGTTAATATTTGGATGAGGTGAGAGATAGGAGTCCTCTTTCCTTCTTTCAGTTATGGATATCCAATTCTTTCAGCATCGTTTGTCGAATGGATTGTTCTGCCCGAGCTATGTGAGTTTGACAGGCTAGTCAAAAATCATACCTATGAGGGACCATACCTGTGAGGGTCTGTTTCTGAGCCATAATTTTAGTTCCATTGGTCTATTGTGTCTGTCTTTAGGCCAGTACCATGCTGTTTTTGCCAATATAGGTAGGTATTATGATTTAAAGTCTGGAGATGAGAGTTCACTTTCCCTTTTTTGATGTTTCTGGCTATTCAGGACTCTTTACCTTTCCAAATAAATTTAATGATCATGTTTTCAATTTTTTCTTTAATGCTGGTGGAATTTTTATCAGGATTGCATTAAACCTGTATCTCAATTTGAGTAGAATTGACATCTTAATGATATTTAGTCTTCCAATTCATGAGCTCCTGTTCTTCTAGTTATTTAGGGCATTTTTTATTTCTTTTAACATTGAGTTGCAGTTTTCTGAACACAAGTGTTGTGTTTTACATGATTGATTAAGTTTATTCCTGACTATTTGGGTTTTATCAGTCATATTTTATTTTCACCACCTTTTGACAATTTTAGTTACTTTTATTGATACAATCTTCATTTCTAGACTCTCTTCCAGACCCCTCTCTCCTGTCTTTTCTTTTCAGGCTCTTGCATACCCTTTAGTATTTCCTGAAATTCTGATCTCTTACTTAGAAATTCTCTCAGTTTCTGTTTATCTGTGAATAGTCTAATTTCGTCCTCAATTTTGAAAGACAGTCTTGCTGGATATAAGATTCTTGGCTGGAAATTTTTCTCTTGTAAGTGTCTTAAATATATCAGACCACTGTCTTCTTGCCTCCATGGTTTCTGGTGAGAAATCAGCACATAATCTTATTGGATATCCCTTATATGTTATGCATTGTTTTTCTCTTGGTGCTCTCAGAATTCTCTCTTTGTCTTTGGCCTTTGGCATTCTGATGAGTATGTGTCTTAGAGTTGGTCTATTTGGATTTTTTTGGATGGGAGTACACTGTGCTTCTTGGACAGGGATATCTATGTCCTTCAATAGGGTTGGGAAATTTTCTACCATTATTTCTTTAAATATTCCTTCTACCCCTTTTCCCTTCTCTTTTCTTTCTGGGACACCCATGACATGTATGTTTGCATGCCTTTTGCTGTCATTTAGTTTCCTGAGACCTTGTTCAATTTTTTCCATTCTTTTCTTCACCTCTTCTTTTATATGTTCACTTTCAGAGGCCACTTTCTCAAGCTCACCAATCCTTTCTTCTGCCTCCTCAAATCTGCTATTATATGATTCCAATGTTTTTTTTAATTTCATTGATTGTACCTTTCATTCCCACATGATCTGCTATTTTTCTATGTATGCTTTCAAATTCTTCTTTGTGCTCATCCAGTGTCTTCTTAATATCCTTAATCTCTTTAGGCATCTCATTGAATTTATTAAGGAGATTTGTTTGAATATCTGTTATTAGTTGTCTCAACTCCTTTATGTCATCTGAAGGCTTATCTTGTTCCTTTAACTGGGCCATAGTTTCCTGTTTCTTGGTGTGGATTGTAATTTTTTGTTGGTGTCTTCGCATCTGGTTTACTAGAGTATTTATTCTGAGTGCAGTTTTTCTCTTTAGTTTAGGGCTTCCTATCCTTTCTCCCTTGCAGATTGTGCAGTAACAGCCAAGCATGTAGTTGGTGCTGTAAGCTGTGGAGGCTCAAGCTGCCCTCATTGTGCCAGGGACCAATGAAGCTTATTCCAACTTTCTCTTTGCCAGGTGTAGGGACAGAGTCACAACTGTGTGGAATAATCCAAGTGCAGGCTTAGACTGTTAGTTGCCCAGTTCTCTGCCTGGGGCAGGGATGGAGCTGCAGGTGTGGGCAGCAATCTATGCAGTGCAGGTCCAACATGACCGCAGTTGCTCTGGTAGACTTCTGATTTTCAGTCTATGACAGCCAAAGTTACCTGCAGTTACCTGTACAGTCTGGTGCAGGACTCCTCAGCCTTTTTCCTGCCAAAGGCGGGGCTGAAGCCTAGGCAGGCTGCAGGCTGATCTGGATGAAAGAAACTGGTTCCTGCTGACACTGAGAGTGTCAGTCAGTCCAGCTTCCCCTCAGCCTGGGGGCAGAGTCAGAATGGCAGCTACTGGCCTCTTTCTGACTTGGCCTGGTTCATACCCCAGCTGTTCCCAGGGTTATATCTTAGCCAGCTGAGTCTCCCAATTAGTAGCTGAAATCGGCAGCCAACCATCTCCTCCCCCCCTGTTTCTGGGAAATGGAGCTTCCAATTCTAGTCACTGAATAGCTCCTGGGGCGGCTTGCACCACCAGAGTAGGACAATCACCGACCTCCGCAGTTTGGCCGGCAATTTCCTGGAGAGGCTGGCGCAAGTCCCCACAGCTTCCTCCCTGCTGGAGGTGGCACTGGGGCCTAGGCTAGACCTGCAATATGATCTGGATGGAAAGAAGCCGGTCCCCACCAGCACTGGGATCCTCAGTCCCCCCGCTTCCCCTCGTGCCAGGTGTGGAGTTAAGATGGTGGCTCCCGGTCTCTTTCTGAGCTGGACAGGCTCAAACTTTAGCTGTTCTCAGGGTCATACTGTAGCCCGTTGAATTCACTCATCAGTAGCTGAAATCGGTGCCCAACCATCTCTTCCTCCCCCGTTTTGGGGAAGTGGAGCTTTCAGTTCCAGCTGTGGAAGAGCTCCTGAGGCATTGGCCTCCAGGGTATGGAGCGCTCTACTTACGAGTCTTCTCAGCAGATGGGCAGTCTCCTCCTTCCACTCCTTCAAGGACATTGCAGGATGCTCTTCTTGTCTCCTGGAACCCCCAAACAGGTGCTTCAGCTAGCTCCAGAGAGCCCTGGGTGTCCGCCAACTGCTCTGTAGCAGGAGCTGAGTCTAGGAGCTCCTTACTCCGCTACCTTCTTGCTGGTTCTTGCCATTTATTTTTTACTTGCACCCAAGTACTTAGTCAACTCACCCATAAACCGAGTTCAGGCTTTTGCCTCCTCTTTCTGCTGTCCAGGCTGTAAAGTCACTATTTAAATAGACAGAAGATGAAAAATATTATCCACTTCACATCTACTTAAGCTTGTCATATTTAATACGCAACATTGAACAGAACAGCTTAGAAATGTAAACTCTTCTGTACTTAATTTACCTTATCCAAACAGCTACTTTGGATGAGCTCTGTACTATGCAGTTTCTGTTTAAAAGAGACACCCAGACTTAACAGTAGATCTTATGAGCATCCTGGATCCTTCAAAAGAGGATAAAACACAGTTAATGGACATGTTAAACAAATAGTACTCTGTGGGTTGATCTTCACAACAGCATGCAGGATATTTATGATAAACTGGAGATCATTTGTATTTATATTGTGTCCTATTTGATATTACCTTTTTTTTTTAAACAGCTAAATAGCATCAAAGAATACACATTTTGTTTGAAAGAACCTATTTTTTTTTTTTTTGGATGTGGAAATACATGTCCATTTAGACTTCTTTTAAAGAGCAGATAGTCAAGGAAAATAGCCCAATGGCATTAATGAGGCTGATATTATCCTATGCATGCAAATCAGAATTATAAACACCCCATGCTTAGCAGAAGATCTTAACTGATAAGATCTTGCTACAGGCTGTAAGCATTTTCTTTTCCCTAACCCCAGCCAATAAGTGTGCCCAGAATAATGATTGCTTAGCTATTAAAAACAATTAAGAGCAGGCTATTTGCTCATGTATATCTTGAAGCAGCTGAAATATCCGTCTGTGTGTCTATTTTGCAGCCACTTGTGGTTCTTCCCCCTCCTGTTACTCGGGTCCTTCATCCTCCTTAGCATGGCCACCCTCTACTACCCTCGACAGCAGTTCTCCAGGGAAAAGCACCCCTCTTATTGGAGGTGGGCTTTCAGGGAAACTATTCGATCATTTATCCAAGATCTTTTTGGTGCCTATTACATATCAATACTGAGTGAGGCATTAGTGAATTGAAATATGAACAGCATAACTGCTGCTCCCAAGGGGTTCCAGAACAGCGAGGAGACTTAGTCTTCCATGTTAGTGCGGGAAGAGAAAGGGGTACACTGTTCAAGGAGGACATGAGGGAGGAACTGTGCTTGTGGTCAAGGAGGTTTTCTTAAGTGAGGCAATATGGGAAATCCACTCTGGGAGATGCAGAAGAGGTGCATACAGACAAGGAGTGGGGGATAATGGGCTTCTAGAAAGTGAACACTGCCTGACGAAAGGCACAGAGGTAAAAAATAGCTTGCAATGCATGCGGAGAGCAATTGACTTGTTGCACATGGAATGTGCCACGCAAAGAAGGGAATGGGGAAAGTAGATGCTCTTGCAGAAAGCAGTGGATTGTAAACCAGTGAGGCAAGGTGATAGGATGCATTTCACCCATTCTAAGAGCCTCATCTTTCACATTTGAACATCTCTGAGATTGAGGTGCATCTTTCACAGGTGGGCATCTAGCAGTGGGATGCTAGCACATGGACAAAGCTGGCCATACCTCTTTCAGGTTTCAGATGAGTTATGACAGCATGTTGGGTTACTGCCATTAAAATGTCTTTAAAAGGATTACACCTGATTTGGTGTTGAAACAAAAAGAATGATTGTTTCTGCAGGAAGCCATATAATAGAATAGTAGGACTTACATTTGAAATTAGAGAAGCAAGTATGTGTAAAAGGATTCTTGCAATAAATGTAAGTTTAAAGTTCTAAGAGATAAAAATATTGTCATAGTTTAATTGGTGGTTTTTATTGCATAGCAGTACATAAAGTAATGATGCATCTTATAATCAGCAGTATCTTAGATATGGTAAAATATGATATTATTAATTGAATGCAGAAAAACAGTGTGGTTAGATTTGTCATCCATTTTTGTTTTTGTTTTGCTAGAATAAACTCTCCTAAACTATGAAAAGGTAGTTTTCTCCTTTCTCTTTATAGAATGGGCAGTCGGGTATTGTGTTGTTGATTCTGGGACTCTGCCCATGTAGTGTTGTGAGGTAAACTTCACATTTCAGATGAGTTGGGCAACCCTGAGGATACAGACACACACAAAATCACATCCAGACACACACAAATTGACCATATGACACAGTTGATCTACTGTGGCCTAGATCTTTTAGGAACACTAGTCAGGGTGGTATGAGAATCAGGACATAGGGTCAAAGTCTGGAGCTGGTATTAGGGCTCAAAACGCCCTGGAGTCAATTCCATTGAATATGTGAGTGCCAGGAGGTCAAGAGGGAGGTCAGGGAAGATTTAGAGTCTACAATGAAAAATATCAAACTGGGCTTTTAAATCAGAAGTGTTGTAGTCAAGGTAGGCCCTGTAAGTGGAATGGTTGGAGACACCCAATCGGATAGAATCGAGGAGATGGCTGAGCCTGATCCACAGGTAGAGGTAGTTGCCTTCTTATTTCCTCCTTCTACAGGTTGGAGATAGTTGGGCTAGGCAGGAGCTAGAGTTTGATCCAGCCAGTAAGACAGTCAGAGGGCAACATGATCAACACATTGCTGAATGAAACCCAGGCAAGGGGGTCTGACTCACCTATGGGTTCTTGCAATATCAGAAGCCTTTTGAAATCCCAGCTCTTTGGTGAGAATATAGAGAGGATGAATAAACCTGTGGGCAAGTAAAATAGGCATTCATAGGCCAGATCAAAAGGAGGAAAGGTCTGTTCTAATGTGAGAACAAAGATATCAGAGTCAAAGATATAAGAATCAATAGCTAGTGATCCTGACACTGCTCTCCATGACATCCCAATGTGGTGTTTGACATGGTGTGGACCAAACATCTGGATAATTTTAAAACTTCACGTTTATCCTGCTCACTAAAGTGCACGGCCAAGAACTGGGAGACAAAGCAGCACATGGCTGATAATGAATCAGAAAACAGATTAGAATTGCCGGATGACGAAAAGAGACCTTTGTTATTCAAAGTGTGGTTCACAGACCAGAAACCTGGGCATCACGTGGGAACTTGTTAGAAATGCAGAATTCCATGCCTATCACCATCCCTGCTAAGTCAGAACTTCATTCCAACTTCCCCCTCCCCTCCAGGCGATGCACCTGCACACTGAAGTTTGAGAAGCTTCGCTAGAACATTCATCACTATCCCTGTCATCACAGGCACCCGTTAGCCTATACTGTGCTCTGCATGAATTAGCTCATCGCAACCAGGAAAGAAAGCATTATTATTATTCCATTTCAGAAGTGAGATGACTGATGTATAAAAATACTTTAAACTCAGAAACGTAACATTGCAAATGGTCAAGCCAGGATTCAAACTCACATCCTTAGAAATCTAAAGTATGAGTTTTTATTTACAATTTTCTTATACTCAGAAATGGTCATACCATAAGTAGAGAGACATTGGTGTAGCACTATGTTTGATTACGAAAAATGAATGCATCATAGAGACAAATAAAGGAGACAAAAACAGAAGGATTCATCATCACCACCAAGGAATTTTCAAAGTGAGTTAATGCCAAATTTAAAACAAGGAAGTCAAGTGGAAAAGGCAAGATACGGTGAAGACTGCTCAAAGTATTTCTTCATTGAATATTCCAACAGTAAAAGATTTCATGTTCCACAGAAATATTTATCTGAGAGAAAAACAAAATTAACATTTTGTGTTTCATCTGTTTTGACAAATACATAATTACCCTTAGCCTGGCAAAGATTTTCCCTGTTGCCCTAAATGAAAACTGACTAAATGTGACATGAGTTTAGAATTAATCCCTACTGTTGTTAGGATTTGCTACAAAGCAGCTGGTTCTTATTCTCATTTCTTGTGGATCATGTGCTGATTATGACGGACTTATTAAATGTCTTCAAATGTCTTCAGGAGGTTATCTGTGAAGCTGCTTTTAACTGTTTCTGAATAGTTCCTGAGTTTTATCACAAAATTTCTGCCTGATTCTCTTGATTTAAGGGTGGTTTAAATTAAGTAACTGAGAGATAATAATCAGAAAGAAACAGCATACCTCAAAATCTGAAACAGGGCTATTTTAATCAGTGCACTTTAATTTAAATTACTTTTAGCTTATTTTTCAAAGGGAAATTCCAGATTTCTAGCATTTATAATTCTTCCCCTTTAAAATATTACTTTGAAGTGTGGACAAAACACAGACGGTGGCTACATCTACATGATGCAATCACAGGCAAAAAGAGGACTTTCTGTCAAAACGACTTCCCACCACTGTTCAGAGCAACCCAAAGCCTCCTGGATAGCTGCATCCTCGGGCACAAGCTCCACGAGGGAGGGCTTTTAAAGTACCCCTTCCTTGTGATGGAACAATTTGTCTGGGCTCTTCCTCTGGTTCCCAAATCTCCTGCCTCCACCTTTTCCAACTCATCATTGCTAATCTTTCACTTCAAATCCTGCCTTGTTCTCTATCCTCTGTGGAAGACTTAACAGTTCAGATAATCTCTACTTTACTCAGGGTATGGACTCTGGAGTGCTCCAGATAGTGCTGGGGTTTGTTCTTCTTTTTCTCTCTTTGTAGCCCTGATGGCAGTCCTGCAAAAAGAGATGATGGAACTTGCTTGGTCTCTGGAGGACACTATGGCATTCTGGTAGCTTCAGTTAAGTTGGCCTGGCTGAGACCTTTGCCTCAAAGTCAGTGCATCTGTGTATGGATACCTGCTTGTTGTGGTTGGGTGTTCCCAACAGAGGTCAAATACCACCATGGAGAATGGGAATTATTTGCTCTGACAAGTGACTTAAATGTTTCAAGGTTCCCATAGTCCTGGAGTGGTATACTTCAACTACTGCAACTGTTAAGTTGGTGGCAGCAGATGGTTGATCTCTCTTATTTGTTTCTTCACTTATTTGTTTGCAGCTTCTTCACTTGCAAATTAGTCTTTAAAATTTTTCATGAGGTGTAATTGATATACAGTACATGCATAGATCTTAAGTTTACATTTTGATGAATTTGATAAATTATCATCCTATAAAATTCCCTCTTGCCCCTTTCTAGTCAATATCCCACTCTGGAGACAAATATTATTCTGGTTTCTATATAAACAGAGTCATTCAGAATGTACTCACTTATGTTTCTTTTGCTCAACGTAATGTTCTTGAGATTCATCTGTGTGTGTATATCAGTAGTTTCTTTTTTAAAATGTTGATTTGTATTCCATTGTGTGAATGGGTAATAGTTCATTTATCTATTCATCTGTTGATGGATACCTGCACTGTTTCCAGGTTTGGGATATTCCAGTTGTATTAGTCAGTCAAAGGGGTGCTGATGCAAAATACCAGAAATCTGTTGACTTTTATAAAGGTATTTATTTGGAGTAGAAGCCCACAATTACCAGGTCATAAAGCATGAGTTGCCTTCCTCACCAAAGTCTGTTGCCACGTGTTGGAACAAGATGGCTGCCAATGTCTGCCAGGGTTCAGATTTTCTGGGTTCCTCCCTTCCCAGAGCCCGTTTCTCTCTGGGTTCAGCTCTTCTGCTCACTCCACAAAGCCAGCTGTGAACTATAAGACAAATGGTTCATTTCTCTTCCCCGGGGACCTCTGCTATGTCCAACTGAGCCTTCCCTCCTTCCTCACATATCTGCTTCTCTATGTGTGTACTTCCTAGGCTCCAGGATCAAAACTCCAACCTCCCTTCTCTGCGGTGCAGTTTCTCTGTGAGTCCCCACTCCCAATTGATGTGAGCCAATCAAAGCCCCAATCATTATTGAATCAATAAAAGTGAAACCTCTGAATCCAATATAATCTAATATGCCCAGAGGAACAAATCAGTTTACAAACATAATCTAATATCTATTTTTTGGAATTCATAAACAATATCAAACTGCTACACAGGTTCTGTTTCCCTAGAGAACACTAATTAGTACAGCTTGGTATCAGGAGTGGTACAAAGGTTAATATTTGCTGAGCTAAATAGCTGAGAATTGTCCGGATATGAAGAAATTAGAAGTCTTTAGATTGAAAGAGCATACTGATTATAAAACAAGTAAAATCCTACAACTGGACATATTATATCCAAAATATAGAATACAGAGGATAAGGAGAAAATATTAAAGGCTACCATACAGAAAAGGCAAATTACATGCAAATGCATACTAATCAAACTGGTAACCCTCTGTCAGATAATAGGATTATATAAAGTCAAATTATATTTCAAGTATGAGAGTGTAAACTTCCCAGATCTTTGATGAAATAACTTTTAAAAGATACACTTTAGCAGGAAGAAAAATGAACCTAAATGAAAAAAGCAATGGTAAGCAAAAAAAGTATAAATCTAGGTAAATATTGATGTACAAAAATAATGTCACATGCATTAAAATAATAAAATATAATGTATGACTTTTTAACCAGTAGAAAGGAATAAAAGGGACTCACAAATATTCCAATAATACAACAGAAGACAGGAAAGGAATAAAAAAGAAAAGAAAGAAAAAGCCAATAAAGACAATATAAATAGAACACACAAATAAAATAGTAGAAATAAGTCTAAATATATTAGTAATCCACTGAATGTAGATGGATTAGTTTTGTTTGATGAAAGACAACAGAGTCACAGATGAAAATTTTCAAAAATACTGCTGTGTGCTTTTTTGTTATAACAAAAAGAGACAAACAAAAAGATAAAGTACAGGGTATAAAAATGAAAAAGATTGGAAAACATAGGATTGTTACATCTATCAGTAAATTATCACTTTCACTAGCCCAGTAATGCTTTTGGTCTCCAAGTCAATTAATATGACTGTACCAACTTTCTTTTTATTAGGATCTTTTTGTGTCCCTATGTTTTAGGTATGTCTTTCATATAAAACATTTACAGTAGTTTTTAAAAAAAGAATACATATGGAAAACAAAGAATCTACTTTTAAATAATTCATACTTGTGAGTAAGAAGAGAAAATCTAATAGAAATTAAATAAAATTTTAAAAAATTATTTTATTCCATTGTTTTAAAAACAAGGTAGCATTAAATCCATGGAAAAAGAGTAGATTATTCAATGAATTATGCTAGAACATTTGACTCTCTATATGGAAAACATTAAGTCATATCTCTCTCTTGTACCGAACATACACATACACACACACACATAGACACACATTCCAGATGGATTAAATATGTAAATGTGAAAAGGCAAAACTTCAAATTATATGAAGAAAATATGAGAATATTTTTAGAACCATAAAGGTGAGAATGATCTCCTAACCAGAAAAAAATAGAAAAATTATAAAGTAATTAATTTGACTATCATCAACAAATTGTAGGAAGAAATACACCATTAATAAAGTTAAGTCATAAAATGATAGATGTCTGCAGTCCATATAATTGACAAAAGATTAGTGTCCTGAATACATGTTTTTAAAATGCTTCTAAATTAATAGGAAAAAAACAATTCCAATGAAAAGTTGCAAAATTCACAGAAGATAAAATTGAAATGATCATGAATATACATACATAAGGCTATTCATTGTCAATAGTAATCAAACCAATACAAATTAAAACAATAATATACAACTTGAAACAATTTTTAATTGACAGTACCAAGTATTAGCAAGTATGTTGAGAAACGAGCACTTTTATACAATGATTATTAAAATGTAATACAGTGCGACCATAATCTGGCAATATCAAGTAAAAATGAAAACTCACATTATTACCCTATTATTCAGAAATTCCATCTCTTGTTATGCACCACAACAGGTCTGTTGAACATGTGCACAAGGAAACATATGCAAAGATACTCTTTGCAGTATTATAACAGTAAAACTTTTAGAGCAATGGATTGCTCTAAATGGATTGCTCATCATTAGTGGAATGGATAAATAAATTGAGGAATATTCATGTAATGATTTACTCTAGAGCAGTTTAATAAACTAGATCTTTATTTATCAACATAAGGTTGAGTGAAAACAGCAAAACAAAAATAAATCATTTAGATCAATTTTTAATAAAATGATGCTATACAGTGTTGGTCAATGTATACATATGCAGTATAATTATGAAAACAAATGTGGGTAATTGCACTGCATATGTATGCATCAATCGAGTTTTCCTTTCACAAAACATTTCTCTATAGCATGCAATGCTGTCTGATAGTTTTACCCACAGTGGAACTTCTTTCAAAATTGGAGTCAATCCTCTTCAACCCTGCCACTGCTTTATCAACTAAGTTTATATAATATTCTAAATCCTTTGTTGTCATTTTAAATTGCACCTGTGAAAGGAAGAGGAAAGGTACAGTATTCAAAGCATCTCCACCAAGAGTAGATTCCATCACAGGGAACCACTTTCTTTGCTCATTCATTAGAAGTAACTCCTCATTTGTTCAAGTTTTATCATGAGATTGCAGTATATCACTCACATCTTCAAGCTCTACTTCTCATTCAAATTCTCTTGCTATTTCTACCACATCTGCAGTGACTTCCTCCACTGGAGTCTTGAACCCCGAAAATCATCCACGAGGGTTGGAATCAATTTCTTCCAAACTCCTGTTAACACTGATGCTTTGACATCATTCCATGAATTACGACTGTTCTTAATGGGACCTAGAATGGTGAATCCTTTCTGGAAGGTTTTCAATTTACTTTGCTCAGATCCATCAGAGGAATTACTATCTACAGCAACTACAGTCTTACAAAATATATTTCTAAAATAATAAGTCTTAAAAGACAAAATGACTCCTTGATCCATGGGCTGCAGAATGGATATGTGTTAGCAGGCATATAACAGCATTCATCTTGTACATCTCCATCACAGCTCCTGGGTGACCAGGTGCATTGTCAATGAGCAGTAATGTTTTGAAAGGATTCTTTATATCCAAAGCAGTAGGTTTCAACAGTGGGCTTAAAATATTCAATAAACCATGTTGTAAACATATGTGCTGCCATCCAGGTTTTGTGGTTCCATTTATAAAGCACAGACAGCATAAATTTAGCATAATTCTTAAGGGCCCTTGGATTTTGGGAACAATCAATGGGCATTGCCTTCAACTTAAAGTCACCAGCTGCATTAATCCTAACAAGAGAGTTGATCTATCTTTGAAGCTTTGAAGCCAGGCAATAACTTTTCTCTTCTCTAGCTATGAAAGTCTTCGATGACATCTTCTTCCAATAGAAGGCTGTTTGGGCTACATGAAAAATCCGTTGTTTAGATTTCATCAATTATCTTAGCTAGATCTTCTGGATAACTTACTTGCTACAGCTTCTACATGGGCATTTGCTGCTTCACTTTGCACTTTTATGTTACGGAGGTGGCTTCTTTCCTTAAACCTCCTGAAACAACCTCCGCTAGCTTCAAACCTTCCTTATGCAGCTTCCTCACCTCTCTCACCCTTCATAAAATTGAAGAGAGTTAGGGCCTTCCTCTGAACTGGGCTTTAACTTAAGGGAATGTTGTGGCTGGTTTGATCTTCTATCCAGACCACTGATATTTTCTCCATATCAGCAATAAGTCTGTTTTGCTTTCTTGCCGATCATGTGTTCACTGGAGTAGCTCTTTTAATTTCCTTCAAGAACTATCCATTTGCATTCACTACTTGGCTAACTGTTTGATGCTTTTAGCCTATCTCAGCTTTCAGTATGGCTTCCTCACTAAGCTTAATGATTTCTACCTTTTGATTTAAAGTGAGAGGTGTGTGACTCTTCCTTTCATTTGAACATTTAGAAACCATATATCTGAAGTGGTTATGTTGATTATGTGGATAATGGATACTGCTTGCCTAGGACATACAGTGTATGAAACATTGTAACTATGCAATAAATGGTAATCATTTCATTATTAAATGACAAGACTGATTTTGATTATTTTAACCATGACAAAATGAACTATTCAATTGATTTGAAACAGTAATAAGCAACCCAGTTCTTTGACCCGTCAAATGATTGTTCAGTAAGCCTTAGGATTTACCCCATAAATGTGTTCCAAGGCTCTCCACCCCAGGCCAGACACAGTCACCCACCAAGCATGATCACAGCACTAGCTAAAGTCCAATGTTCAGTGTAATTAAAATTCGTGGGCATTTATTTTCATTTTAATATTGAAAACTATATCACTTGTTCAGTTTTCCTCAAGCAGTTTTATCTTCATTATTTAATATACAGTCTGCTTTTCTTGATCCAGGTAACTAGATTTTGCTGAGATCTTTATCTGTGATCATTTCCAGATTAAATTTTTTTACTTTTCTCCTATTTGCCTGGTATCAGAACAAAAGCAGAAACACTAAGACACTATTTAATTATTTGGTCTAAACAATGAGAAAATTTGCCTTGCTATGTAGACATTTTCAAATCCCTGATATTTAAGTGGATTTAAGTGTTTTCATTTAAGCATCTTGATATATCTCCTCACAGGAGAATCCAAATATTTGATTTTTAACAGATTTTATTGTCTATCTTTATCTGGCTATGGTTATTGCTTGCAGTCATTGGCTGGAAAGTTGTCTTGAAGTAGCAGCCTTAGCTGACAATAGATAAAGCAGATGTATTTCCTGCTTAATGCTGATGCTCCACTTTTTGAAATAATGGCATTATGACATTTGTCTGCTTGGTATTTGGGTCTCTTGAGTCAAAATTATATATGACTTCTTGATTGCTAATTCTTCAGGAAAGTTTCACTTGTTCCTTGGGGCACTTACTCTTGTACATAGGTTTACCAATAAAAATTGTCTACTCTTTGTTTTAATTCTTACGGATGTTTTATGCATACTATTTTGATTTTTTCAAATAAAGCAACCCACGAATCAAGAAAACAAATCTATTTTAACTTTTCCAAGAAAGAATGAAAATAGTCCAGATGAAAAGTAAAATGAATACATATACAAGAAAAAAAATATTCTAACTTGATCTAATCTCCCAAATCTATAAAATTTAAAACGACATCAATTGAGGAAAAACACACAAAACACACTTGGATGATACCATTAATAAAATCCATGATAAAATGGCATGCCTGTTCTTTAGTCCCCTCTCTGCCCCCACCCCCTTTTAATTAGGAGCCACCAGGGATTGAGCCTGGGCCCTTATACATGGGAAGCAGGTGCTTAGACCCCTGAGTTATACCCGCTCCCCTGTCATGCCTATTTTATCTGTTCTGTTTCTTAATAGAGAAATGTCATTTGGGTGAAGCAAATAGTCCAGGAAAGAATGGATGGCAGAGTATTATGGATGGAACTGAATTGACCTTATAAGCAATTCAACAAAACGGTTGTTTTAAATGCGTGCGCTCTTTCAAATCGGGTAGCAAGATTTCCCCAAATCAGTTAATAAAAGTTTTTTTAGGATAATAGAGATTTTCTCCAAATTGCGGGTGCTCCTTATTTGTCAAGTAGCTTAGACAAAGCTTGCCTTACTTAGAAATGTCAGCTTTCTTCAAGGCATAGTAAAACTGCACGGTCATTTATTAATTTAATAGACACCAGGCACTATGTATGGAAGGAACTTCCACACACTTAATTTGATATCTTATTACTCCCTGTAATACTTTTACCTTCATGTCCTAAAACTGACATAGAAGAAAGAATAGGAATCCGGGGGGTGAACAATCAGGCAGTTGTGCCTCCTTAAGACCTACCTGCTTTGCCTGAGAGAATCTGGGGGAAAAATACATGAGGAGGGTCTGGATCTACTTCTATGGAAGATATACAGTGAGTGAGGCTCTGGGCTAAGCAGACACTATCTTCATTTCATTTATTCCTTGCAACGACAATGCAAAGTGAGCAGAGGTTGGTTCTACCATGAAGCTACTGAAGCTTAAGCCTCAGGTCTTTCCCTTCCACTGGCCCATCTGAGGACCTGAGAATTTAAGACACGTCAAGAAAATGATTCAGAATAAAATACAGAGATAAGAAAAGAATTTGAAAAGCCAAGCAGAGCATCATTGAGCTGGAGACACCTACGAGCAGTCTAATATACATGTAATTGGATTAAGGCTCTCACGTGTGAAAGAAAGGAGAGGCAGGATGGAGCAGGTGTGGAAGTCTTCTCTGTGATGTACATTTGGCAAAGTGTTGGCCTACCTGGCAGGGAGCTCTGGAGTGAGTGTGCCCATCAGAGTGACCTGGGTCAGGTCCAAGTGGCCTCACATCACTCAGTTGTCAGATACAGCTGCTCCAGGAAGAGTGAGCACAGCTGAGGAATCGCTCTGCAGCTGAGGGTGACAGTCACCAAGCCGACAGCTACAATGACCTGCTCAGTACACTCACTGCACCTGGGCAACAGGTGCTTCCTTGAAGGTGTGCCTGATGGCCCCGCCCTGTGTCCACCCAAAGAGCATGGGCTTTGGAGCCAGTCTGTTTGTTTTCAAATCCCTACTCTGCCACTTTACTAAGATATTTATCTCCTCCGTGTTTCATTTTCCCCAAGTATATTATAGAGCTAATAAAAGCACCTACCTTCCAGGGACTAGAGAGGATTAGATGAGTTAATAGATGTAAAGCACTTAGAAACCTGCCTGGCCAAAAGTAAGTGTTCCAGAAATGTTTACTTTTATTGAACATGTTATCTCATTTCATTTTCCTGTTGACCCTATAATATTCTTATCTCCATTTTGCAAATCAGGTCAAGCAACTGGCCTACAATGTCCCAGGTAGTACATGGCAGGATCAGAATTCAAACCTGCTTTTCTTTGGGTCCGAAAGTTACCTGTATAATTAAATAACTTTCTATTGTTGTTATGTTGTTTGCTTCCCTTGTTTTAGCTTCTCTGCTGCTAAAACCAATACCATGTAATGGGTTGGCTTAAATGACGGGAATGTATGGACTCACGATTTCGAGGCCACAATGGAGGCATGAGGAAGATGATGCCTTCTTCTTGGAGACTTTGGCATTCTGGAGCTGCTGCTGGTGGTCCCTGGGTCCTTAGCTTTTCTGTCACAAGGCAATGCACATGATGCTGTCTTTTCTGGAATCTTCCCTTTTCTCTTCCAGGTTCCATTGACCTCTGGCTTTGGGCTTCTCCCCATGGCTTCACTCTTTCCTCTAACTTTCACTCTGCTTGTAAAGGACAGCAGAAGTCCAGATTAAAGCCCAGCCTGTTCAGCTGGGCCACAACATAGCTGAAGTAACATCTTGAAGAGATCCTATATATAATGAGTCCATCCCCACCAGAATGCCCACCAAGACCAAGAACATGTCCAAACTGGAATACACAATTCATCTCCTGAATTTTCTCTGCAAACTGTTAAGTCCCTTAAGTTTTCTTCTTCTGCAGGACCTAGCACAATATCCAGCACAGAGTAGACATTCAATAATTATTGGCTGACAGAAAATATGAAAAGCTGATGGCTTCCATTGTTTACAATCCTGGTGTGAGATTGCTTAATTGCTCTATTCCTATTGTGATTGTTCTAATTACTCAAGGGCTGTGCATTCTCCACTGATACCTTATCCACTTCAAATAACATCATTATGGGAAGATAGATGAGGCACAAATATTTCTGGAACATCTCTCTCAGATTCTATGAAGAACTTCAAGCACATAATATAACTAAATTTCTCTTCTCTTTTTGCCATAAATCCACATTTATGGTTTTTTGAAATTTTTAATTCAATAGATGCCATTGAGGAGACCTATTATTTATTTTCTGAATGTACCTTGTTTATTTGTAATAATTAATATGAGTAAGGGATTGAAGGAATTCAGTCAAGTAGTTTACTAATTCCTCTCCCCCTCTCCCCAATCACCTTGACTAGAAAAAGTAGGTGAAAATATTGAATGTGCGAAATGTAACCTGGAGATATTTAAAAACGAAACATATGAAATATTTTAGCAAGGTTGTATCATAATGTGCAGTTAAGTGTTTGAATAAGTGTTAACATATTGGCATAACTATGGTGTTAGAAAGCAAAATTTGATCTATGTCACTCATTGATATCACTATACAGTTTCCATTTCACATTCATCAGGGGTTAATGGGAGTGTCACATGAGTAATCAAGACCAGGCTTTTCCATCAAGACCAGTTGTTTACTGATCAATCTTAACATTTAAGCAGCAGTCAAATATCCTGGAAAAACAAGGTCCCCCAAAATTCTCTGGCAGAGGGAAATACTACAGAGGGCATCTGTGATTTTTGCCTGTCTCATTCTTACAGCAGCACCATGATTCTCCTTTGAAAATAGCCACCCCCCATTCTGAGTCTATGTGGCTTGAGTGGAATTGTGTCTAGATGTGGGCACATGTCACAGACAATGTTATGTACCCTTGGACCCAGGGAGTTGTTTAGGGATGGACACATAAACCAGGTGGAACCAACTGGACTCAATAGCAAGGCTTTTAGCTGGCTCTGTTACAAATAAAGACTCTCTTTTTGACGAGGTTGAGTAGTAGGTAGAATATAAGGTAGTCATTGTTGGCAGCCATCTTGTGCCATCATAAGGAAGCCGACTACCAGGGAATATGGAGTCAACATGGAAGGAAAGCATGAACCCAGAGAGAGTGATCAACCTGATGATGCTGTTAAGCCCTTGGATCAGGCTGTACTTCAAATTTGCCCTAATATTTTTCAATTACATGAGCCAATCTATTTTCTTTTTACCTTAAGACTATGTGAGTTGAATTTTCCATCCCATACAATTGAAAGAGTCCTAAAATAATAGCTGTTACCTTATAAAAGCATCAGTTTCCATTATGTTCTTAAGTATTTGAGATATGGCAAATGTAGCAAATACATTTTCCAAGTACTGAAGGCTATTTTCTATACAACCCAAAAGACCAATTGAAAAATGACATAGCCAGTGGGTCTACTAAGATGACCTATTTCAATTTAGTTAATACATTACTTAATGTTTTGGAGTCTCAGTCACAATTTATGCTCTCTTATTTACTTTTTTCAGTTACTGTAATTACCAATTAGACTGGTAAATGTAAAAAGAGGCATTAAATAAAAATGGCATTAAGTAATTGCAAATTAATTTTTTAAATTGGAAATTATATAAGGAAAGGAGAAATCATTGTGCCCGGAAATGGATATACACAATGCTGATGCTGTCATTCAACAATAAATTTAAGTGTAAGCTTCCTAGCAACCAAAACCAAAGGAAAATTAGAAGGGATTTTGAATTTCCATAGTCTCTAAGAGGAAGCTTGTCAGTTGTTCAAAAGAGATATTCTTATCAAATATTTTTTTGTTGATGGTAGGTTTTGCTCCAAACCAAGAGTGATGGGTTTTTAGGATTTTTGTTCAAGGAGTCTCATTTTGTTTGCTTTGTTTCCATTTTTTTCCCCTTCAATTTGTCATGCAACTTGGTAGCACCCTTAATAAAATGCTGTGATAACATTTTCATGGCTTTCTGAATGCCTAACGGTTATAGAACAAGAGATACAAACCAGCTGGCGTAACCTTCAGCCAGGCCAAGGCTGAAGCGATGTATCTTATCAGGCAATTAAAACAATATGCTCCAGTAATGACCCCCTTCTCCAAAGGTCAAGGAGCTCATGTGCAAATTCAGGATGCTTCTGAAAGTCTTTTTAATAGACTTCTGGGTGGTAAAAGGTTGGCAGAAATGACTTCTTCATGTTCTCTGGAAACACAAACCCAATATTTTTGCAGAGTCTGGACAAAAGAGGTTGAATTTGACCTTATTACTTCAAAGCCTCCATTGCACTCTTAAAGATAAAGGAAAACATCGCTGCCTCAAAACAAATGCAATGCTGGCTCCAAGCAATCGTCAGAGGGTACTTAAACAGTCAGAAGTCATTAATGTTATCACAAAGCTGGACCACTCTTCTTGGGAATCTTGAAGCTACAATTCAGTTTCCTTTGCTGGAATTTAAGTTTGGCTCCATTTCCTTTCCTTTCTTCAGTCCACAAGTGTCTTGTTTTAAAATTAAGGGCCTCATCAAACAGTTTATGAGACTCAGCTAGTTTCCCTTTCTCTTTCTCTCAGAAACCTGTATCTTCAGTGAGATTCCAACTTAATCAGTGTTTCCCTAAACTTTTGAAGGCCCTACCTATTTAATCCCTTATTCATAATTTATATAAGCACTCAAGGCCTGAATCCTTGTTTTTTTATTCCCCCCACCCACCCCCGTGGCTTTTTTGCTCGCTGTCTGCTTTCTGTGTCCATTCACTGTGCGTTCTTCTGTGTCTGTATTTACTTTTTATTTATTTATTCCCCCCCCCCCCCCTTTGTGGCTTGCTTGCTGTCTGCTCTCTGTGTTCATTCACTGTGCGTTCTTCTGCATTTGTTTGTTGTTGGTTTTTTTTTTGCTTGTCTCCCTTTTTTGTTGCATCATTTTGCTGAGTCAGCTCTCTGCAGCCCTTGTGGGCCGGTGGCTCTCCACAACATGCGGGCGAACCTGCCTTCACAAGGAGGTCCCATGATGCAAACCCAGGGCCTCCCATATAGTAGACAGGAGCCCAACTGATTGAGCCACAGCTGCTTCCCTGGGCTATTTATTAATCATTTTATCAGAAAAGTCTCTTGAGATTAAGGATCTCAATTTCAATGACGTCCTCAAAGGTGATAATGCAAGTAGCAAAGATGAAATACAATAAAATAATTTAAATGACATGTAATTACATTTTCTCAAAACAAAGCTAATTTTTTGCCTTAGAATTCCAGTGTTTTAAATTGCGTGTAATATTGCCTTCTCCAGTGCCTTTTCATCTCAGTAGCAATTTCACACTATAATATTGTATTATATTGTAATGGAAGAATTGTCCCCCAAACCACACACCTATACCCCCAAGATTGTTTCATGGTACAGTTTCAACATATAATCTACTGTTTATGCATGATTTCTGAAAATGAATAAAACAAGTAAATTATAAAATAAAATAAATTAAAATAAGATTTAGAAAATAAAAATGTAAACTATGGGAGGATAAAAAGATAAGTTTCTACAGATGATGAATATGAATGGAAGAAATTAGTTTTTCTAGATTTTTACACTGGGATATGCATATGCTAGTAAAATGAATGACAAGTGGAAAATGTCTATTCTATGGTAGTGTTCTGATAGTACCCCTTATGTCAAAGACCATAGTTTCAAGGTAGTCATAATAATCTTCGGGCATATATCAACTACACACCAAGACTTTGCTAATCTCTATACAGTGGGAATTTAGGAACTATAATCTTTGGTTGTATGGCAGGATTTTGATTTTATGTCTACCTGGTGCCTTGGAAAGGGAATGGGTAAAGAATGATGGGGTTCTAAGCCAACCCCAGCTCCCTCCAATCTGCTCCTTGACTCTATCTATGACTGCTAAAATGTAAGTACCCAAAAGGAACAAACTAAAAAATGTGTATGGGAATAAACACTAAAATCACAGAACTTTAATTTTTTAATTTGTTACCCGACTGACCATATCGACACAGGAGTATTGTAGAGATAGGATTTTGCCCCTACTCAAGCTAGCACACTTTGACTTGTCAATCAATTCTTCAAACCCTCACTGCTAATTAATGTACATGATATGATTTAATAGTTATAATACACTGTCTGATGTCATTACCAAACAAAGGTTTTATTCACTGAGGAGTAAGACACAATTTATCAGTGATTCTCCAAGTTTGATCAACAGCTATTTGCCATGAGGATCCATATCAGCTAATAAAATAAAAATAAGTTCCTTTTGGCACCTGCGACAGGTAAAAAAGTTATTGTTCCATAGATTGTTGTTTTTAACCTATGTCTAAGAGCTATATACTATGTGAATTAGTAAGGGTTCTAAACATTGGTAGCCCTGAACTAAAATTAGTGCTCTTAAGAAGTGGAGTTATCACACAAAGCTGACTATGTTACAAAGCTGCATATGTGCCTACATAGTCCAATGGCCTGACTGCCAGTTCCAGAAAGGGTGTTTTATTATCAGTGTGTCATCCATATGCTTGTGACTTGACCATACTTTTTCATTGCTGCTCTTCTTGCTTTTTACTTATATAGGACATTTAATCTGGCAACTTCATTATCAATTCAGTTTATTGAAACTTTGTAACATCAATGTAAGATATGGATTTACTGTCTCATTTTATAGATGAGGAAACTGAGGCCAAGAAAGGTTAGACAAATTGGCAGTACTTGAACAAGTGATCAGGGGCTTTGATATCTATGAGTCAGGGGTGTAGAGCTAAATATCGTATCAATTCAGGGAGCTCACATCAGACTGAGGAGAAAGGCAAACAGGTAAATATTAACCATACACAGGACAAGTGCTATGGTGGAGGTCTGTAGAAGGTATCTTGTGAACAAAGAGAGAATACCTTCAGAGACATGGTTTGTTTCTCCAACTAAATTCTTGAAGCTTGCATTGTATTTATTTTGACACATTGCTTTGTGATCACTGGGAATTCAGTAAATATTTGTTCAACAATTTAACTTACTAATATTTCTAGTCCAACATGTTGGCTTACCAAATCCAAGGAGTATCCAAGATTTTGTATTTTTGAGTATTACAAACATTTATAATATATATCCTTTTATTTCGCACTTTTGCTTTCAGGAATCTATCCTACAGACAGTACTCTCAGAATCTAAATGGAGACCATAAAAAGTTATTCATTGCAGCATTATTTGTAATAGCCAACATTTAATCTACATGTTCATCAATACTTTTTGGTACAATTGGAATCTCTACAGCGACCCCTCCACCAAAAGATGAATGAGAATGCTATTCATGTACTGATATGAAATATTTCTCAAGACACGCACACACACACACACATGCTACCAGCTTAAATATCTTCAGAAGATACACAAAAGCTGTTTGGGTAAGAGTTGGGAACTGGGTGAGAGTGACTTTTCACTAGTAATTGAAATTAGTTCAACTAGAATCAGCTGCATTTAAGAGCAAACCAATAAGGCTTGAACAGGTGTTGCAAATTAGGTAACTTTTTCTCACACATGAAAGAAACCAAGGTAGGCAGTCCAGGGCTGAGGAGACAGCTCTGTGAAGGCATAGGCATGCAGCCTCTCTTGGATGCCCCACTCCACCCCTTTAGGGTGTGACCTGTGCCCCAGGGTTCAAGGTGGGTTTCAAGCCCCACCATCCAAGGCCCTTCCAGGAAGCAAGATGGAGAAGGGGAGGAGAAGACCCTCCCTTTCCAGGAGAGCTCCAAAAAGTTGTACCACAACTCCCACTTATGTGTCACCAACTGGACCTTCGGGGCGTGTCCACTCTTTTCTCGGGGGGTGGTGCTGGTGGGAAACGTGGTATTGTGGCTATTAGAAAGGAAGAAAGGAAGACTGTATATTGAGAGGCCACTATCAGTCCTTTGCTTCTTTTTTAACTTTGAACCATATGAATAAATTGCCTGTTTAAAAACTGAACAGAAATTTTTTTAAATGTTTTTAAAAAACACCACCTACAAAGTTACATAAAAGATCCGTAGGTCAAGGCAGCCTCCCACCTGGGCTTACCCCTGAGCCCCTCCCCAGGTCTGCCCATGACTGCCCTTTCCTCCAGGGCTTGCCTATCCCCAAAGGACCCACAGCTCTCCCAGGGGCTCTCAAGCTCTCGTGAAGCTGAGGCTCCCTTGTGGCCACCTCAGTGGCATAGGATTTAGAGAGCATCTACCAACTGCCCACAAGGTTTCCATGAAGTCACATCTTTCACACACGGTCTCTCCAAGGTCATTTGCAGAAAAGAGCCAACTTCGCCAATTCAGAACCATTGCTCTTAGAGCGTTGTGTTTAAATAATGTCCGAACTTTGTTGGGAAAAGCAAAATGTTTGCTGCATAACTAACTATAGCTCCTTTGTTATGTGGTTTAAAGTAGCTTTATATATTCCTATATTAGAAAAATTTGGCTTTTCGTTTCAAGCTCTATTTATCATGCTTAGGGCTGAGAAGTAGTTAAGAGAAGACACAGTCTGAGCTTGGCATCCCAAATACTAGAGAAGAATGCATATCATTTTAATGTGTATTTATTAATATCTCCAACTATCCCAAATAGACTATCCTTTATTACAATAGTCAAATTCTTTAACAAAATTTAACATTTAACACTTTATAAGTAATTGTTTAACTGAAACCAACCAAGCACCTTTGACAGGCATTAGAAGTTGCAGTTGGTAAAACAGCATGAATAGATTTTAAAAATTCTGAGTTGGCAGTTTTTACTTCATGCCCTGACAAGGTCAATGGTGAATAATAAATATTAAAAGCCAACCACTCTATCCAATAATAATGATGAGGATCAGGAGACTATTTACTTCATTAAACATAATCATCCATTCACTGATTTCAGGCCTGGTATTCACTGTTCCGTTTATCTCCATCACTCACAAAGCTGGGCTCTTTAGCAGAGTCTGTGGTATGGGAAACAGTAGAAACGCAACACCATTTACCATTGTGGCCTATCGGATCCCATTCGCAATCTACGAGCAGTTTGTAGCTCATTTAGACTTGGACAGTTGAGTTCATTTGGGGGGAATCCTCCACATCTGCGTCTCAGTTTTCTGCCTAAGAGGGCCTGCCACTGCATTCTCCAGGAGGGGGCAATATTGGAGTGAACTTGATTGGGAGATCCTTGCCCATCCAAGTGGATTTTCTTGCTTCAGAAGCAGAGCAGCCCGACCCCTGCTCACCGTGGGCTTGGCTGCAGTAGGCACGCCTGGCCACAGCCGACTTCTCTCCTGCACCCTCTACTTGGACCCCTTCTGCCTGGCCTGCGAGATAGCTGCAGCCTCGACAAGTGTGCAGAGGCTGCTTTGCAGGCTCAGAGCCCCACCAACAGCTCCCAAGATGCAGGAGGAGCTCCCCCTTCTACAAAAGAACTGAGAGTCTTGAATAAAGCCTACACTTGGTGACTGATAACTGCAAGGAAACCTACAGGGGACCCCGACTTGTCTTCCTAACCCCCAGTCTTAACCATTTTAGTAACACTGAAACCTGGGGAGCCCTGACTCTCCTCTTTTCCTCTCTCCCTTACCCTTCCACAGCCAAAATATATCTTAAATGTGTTCACTTTTCTCTTCAGCATCTCTCACAAAATAATGACAGTGGTATCTTAACCTACTCAGCTGGTGTCCCCTCCATGCCTGTCTTTACAGAGCAACTAGAGTCCCTTTGAAACATGTCAGTCAGGTCTCCAAGCCTTTCCAATTGGACGTAGAATAAAATCCAGGCTCCTTGCCATGTCCTCCAAGTCTTGTATGATGAAGTCCCTGGTCACCTTTTGAACCTCATCTCGTTGTGTTTTCCCCTTGGTAACCCAGCTCCAGGCCCTTGGGCCTCCTGTCCATTCCCCTAACCTCACCTGCTCGGTCTGCCCAGGGACTTCGTGCCTGAAGGTCCCCTCACCTCTTCACAGAGCTGGAGTCTCCTCGTCCTTGGGGACATAGCTTAAACATCCCTCCCCGGGATGCTCTGTCTGGACCTTCTTGTCTTGACTCCCTGCAGTAACATGTAGTTTATGTTATCATCAAGCCCTGTTTATTTTCTTCAAGGTGCTATTAAACAATCTATGACTATCACTTTTTGTTTTGTTTTTATTGTCTGACACCAAAGGAAAACAGAATCATTCTGTTTTGCCCACCTCATTATTCCTAGCTCCTAGCACTTTTCATGGCACATAGTAGTTCTCTGACAACTATTTGCCATTTGAATAAATAAGCAAGGCTGCCATCAGTCTAAACATTTGGGCAGCAAAGCATTTTGAGGCACTTGAGTCAACATTATCCCCTTGGCAACACAATTAAAAACTTTTATTTAGTACTGGAGCATTCAGCAAAACACTGAGGATGGCCCAAGGAAAGCAGTAGCTTATGCCAGAATAAATGAAAGTCACTGACAAGAACGTAACTACTTCATGGATCAATATTTTAAAAATTAGCAGGCACCTATCTTTGATAGACACCTTATAGTCGTAAGGGGGGACCACTGCATCACAGGGAACAATGCCAGCTCCTGCCTGACGCCTTAGCACTCGCTGTTGGCTCTGCCAGGGAAGCTCTTCCCCAGCTGGCTACATCACCTCCTCCTTTGCCTCCATCAGATAATGCTCAGTCATTTCTCAGTCAGCCCTTCCCCGACCACCCCATTTAAGTTGCAGTCCCACCACCTCCACCATCACACACATACATACACACACACTCTCTCTCTCTATTCCCCTTCCATGTCTTAATTTTTTCTCATGGTACCTGGCACAATGTGATATAATATACAGTTTATTTATTATTTATTGTATGAGTTATCTTAAGACTTTTTGTTTGTTTTGTTCACTGTTGTCTCCCCAGTCCTCATTTGGTGCCTCAAACCCTGTGACAGTTTGAAGTTTTGTGAATCCCATAAAAGATCATATTCTTTGAACTAATCTGTTCCTTTGGGGCCATTTGATTGCATGACATTCAGTTAAAGGAACTTTTGATTCAATCACTTTTGATTAGATTGCTTTAGAACCTTTGATTAGACTACATCAGTGAGGTGTGACTCATGTTGGGTTTCTGCCTCTTGCTGGGAGTTTATGTAAGTGGAGAAATAAAAAAAAAGAAACACAGTGAGAAAGAGAGCTGCCATTTTCCCCTGCCATTTGAGAGAGGACTGCAGGATTGCCTACAACTGCAGAAAGACAGGAAGACAGAGAAACCTTGAGAGGCTGAGAAAGAGGCTGGAAGCTGGAATCAGTGGGGCAGCCTGAGACAAAGAGAAAAGAGAGATGAGCCATGTGCCTGATCATCCACAGCTGAGCTCAGAGAGAAAGTCAGCTTGGAGGAGAGGCTAAGAGAGAAAGTCAGTAGCCATTTTGCCTTGCCATGTGGCATGAGTCCAGGATCTGCTAGCAGCCAACCTTTGGTGAGTAAGCATCTCTGATGACACCTTGATCTGGACACTTTTGTGGCACCAGAGCTGTAAGCTTTAACTCTAATAAATCCCCATTATAAAAGCCAACCCATTTCTTATATTTTTGTCCCAGGAGCTGTAGCAAATTAAAATATACCTTGTAGGTGTTCAGTAAATATAGATAAATCAATGGATAGTGGTGTGTTGTAGAAATGAGGAATTACTTTTCATTTTCTCAAAATCTTCCATTCTGTCCATACAGTGATATCAACTACTGATTGTCAGTGAAACAAAGGGTTTTGTGCAATCAAACCAGTTAAAATTTACTGTATCCCCAGCCTCAGTGGAAGGTTGCTCATGTTGTATACTGCCCAACTCCAGTGGGTCACCTTCCCAGAGACTCAGCCCCTGGAGTTGGGCAGTGCAACACCCATGCAGACAGTTGCAACATCCCTAGGAATGCATCCCATGTAGCTGTTTGAGGAGAGAAAGTGAAGGGGAAGGAGGAAAAAGAATAAAATGGTAGAAAACAGAAGAGAAAGAGAGCAGGAACGAAATAAAAGGGAGTAAATAGAGGAGGAAGAGAGGAGAGAAAGTGAAGGGGAAGGAGGAAAAAGAATAAAATGGTAGAAAACAGAAGAGAAAGAGAGCAGGAACGAAATAAAAAAGGGAGTAAATAGAGGAGGAAGCTTGAGAAAGGGTAATGGAAGAGAACGAGACCTGGCCCCGCACCTCATTCCTCCCCAACGCCCCCAGCTGGTTTTTAAGGACCCTGCAGCGAGTCCCCTACTGCATTTTACATACAAAACTTGAAAGTCCACCCATTGCTTAGTCCCCTCACAGTTTCATGTCCAATGATATCTAATATACATATACTTACATATCATTTGTACACTTTGATTCAAAAAGAATGCTTCCTCCCTCCATCTGAATTCTAATTCATTTGTAGATGGCCACTCAATGTTTTAGGATGACAAAGCCTATAGCTGCCTGAGCAATAAATTCAAGCAGGGAGAGAGTAGAAGCAGGAAGACCAGCTAAGCGACTGTTTGTGTAATAGTGGTGGGCAGGGGGCAGTGATTGAAACCTGGACTAGTATAATAACTGTGACAATGAACATGAAATATAAAACCAAGAGCCACGGATGAATAAACAGCAGGATTTTGTAATGACTGAATGCAGTGAGAAAAGGGATAAAATAGGACTCCAGGTTTAGGAGCCTTGGGACCTGGACAATGCTGGTTCTCCTGCCATGGAAAGGATATTTAAATAGGAGAGTCTGTATGGCAGCAATTAGATAAAGATGGAAAATTAGGTTTTAAATATGTTTAGAGGAAATTAATCCTTTGGGATTGGTGTGAGTCCTATAGAATGGAACGATTTATTAACACAACGACATAATATAAAGGTTACTACATAATTGATTTCTCTTCCTTTTTACCCTTAATAATGTGAGGATAACTCAATTATGTGAGGAAAAAACCTTTGATTTTAGACTGTATCAATTTACTATTCCCCTTTCCTAATGAAGTTGTACAGGCAAAATAGCAAACTACAATTTGAACATAATTAGGAAATAAATTTTTAACTAAACTTCACCAGTTTCCTGCAATGTTTAAAAAAGGAAAACAAAGTTGCACATATTTTCTTTGGCTCATGGCCCCAAAACTGTACTTCAAGCTTCACAAGAAATCAAAGTAGGGAAAAATGTGGCAAAAGCAAAAATAAAAGAGGGATTGGGAAAAATGTCAGTAAAGATACAGCATATTAGAAATAAAACACTAAGGAATAAAAGCAGCATTTTAAAAGAACTGAAATAGTTATGAAAACTTTAAACCTCATTTATTTAGAAGAAATGAAGATTTAAAGACTTGACTAAAATGGAAATAGAAAACTACATGTTCTTATCACTTTCTGCCAGTAAGTTTTAAATCGGCTTCACCACTTAATTTTAACCCCATGACATTGGGCACTAATAGTCTTAACTTCAGAGGTGGTCGCCAAAACTTAATGAGACAGTTGCCATGAAGGGCTTAGCACTGAACCTGCCATATAGAAATGTGCTCCAGCATGCCTTTTGGCATTCCAGTTCCTTGCTATTCAAAAATGAGATCTCATCTTTGCTGAAAGAGTATATACTGACTGTCCCTTGGTTTTGACCATTGTTTGTTGAGGTCCTAGACAAACACCCTTACAGTTCTACAGCAGAAGGCAGGATCCAGTGTCCAGCTCCCCGCCCAATCACTGGTTCTCGGGCAATTTATGGAGGACAGTCCTGCTCTTCTGAGATGCAATCCCTTACTCCTACATTGTCTAATTTTCTGAAGTACCAAACCAAATACATGAACTATTTCCATCCACAGGAAATACAGTGTTGTCTTTCTCCTTCTCCTTTGCTTTCAGCACTTTACTGTAGGGACTCCACCTGTGAGGAGACAATAAGCCCTCTCAGGCTTCCTTTCTGGGATTGTTATCTGTATTATTTTCTGGGAGCTTCAGTCTTCCAATAGATAAGGAAGTATTGGTGTCTAACGTGTCCAGGGATAATTCTGGTGGTAGCCATCCATACTGAGCTCCAGCCATGTTCAAAGTATCTTATGTGTGAAATCCTCATTTAATTCTTGCCCCAACTCTATAAAGTAGGTTCTATTATTATACTCTTCTTATAGATGAGGAAACGGGTGCAGTTAAGCTCATTGTGGCAGGAGGTAAGTAGCAGCGCTAGCGCTTGAACCCAAGCAGTCTGGTTCTACAGACCCCTCAACTTCTAGGCTAGCCCACCTCTTTAGAGAGAGCATTCCAGCACCTGGGTGGCAGAGCAATGCGAGCCAGTTGTTTTGGGTGACCCTGAGGTTCAGGCTGCAGACCCGCTGTAGAATGAGCGAAGAGACAAGGCCTCCCCCTTTCTTTGAAAGGAAGTAAAGCACAGGCAGGTTACCAATTGCTTTTCCTGGTCTAATCCTGTCAGTCTTACTAGAGGAAATTTTTCCTAGACTGCCTCCCTTCTTTGAACTGGATTCTGGCGCTTTCTCTAAAAGACTGGGGAAGGAACCTTTTTTTGTCAGTCCATGGTTGCCACCATTTTCAGTTTGCTGCTTCTGCTACACGACATCCTCTCACACACTCGTTACGCTCCCAGCCCTGTCATCAAGGTGCTGGCCACTGGTAAGCCGCAGCACGGAGACCCTTACCACAGTTTCCATGGCCAGAACCAACGCCACCAGGGATAGTCGCACAGGTCAGATACTGCATAATCCAAGGGGGCACCGAATGCATAGTCAACATTGTAGATCTGTTTATTACAGCAATCAGCAGGTGGCAGTGAAGTGTCTCCTTTTAACAAAGTGAGTTTATCTTCACATTGTCTGACAGAAGTAATGTCTTGAGGAAGGAGCTCCCATTCCTCAGTTTTTAAAGAAGAGGGCTCCTGGATGCTCGAGCCTATGTTGGCAGTGTCAGCCTGCTCAGACAGACATCAGCTGAGCTCCAACTACTTTCCACAGCCCTGGCCCATTCCCGCCCACCCTGCTTAGACTAAACAAGCTAATTCTCTCTGCAAGGTCTCAGTCAAACGAAAGACCTCGAGGAGAAGAGGTTGTCTTCAAAAAGGCTCTACTTGTACCTGGTCCAGAAACACAACAAAGCTACTCCCCAAAATAAGGCTGTTGCTTTTTAGGGAGGAAGCGGGGAGGCAATTTTGGTAAAAGAAATGTTTTCATTTTTCCCAGGTGAGTCTGAAACAAACAAACAAACAAAAAAAGCACTTCAGTTAATCCTCCTTCTTGCAGGTAATCCCCTTGTTGGATTAATATTTATAAACCTCTTCTCTCGGGGCTTTTTAAGGAAGCTGGTCCAAAGAAGATTCGTTTTGATTGGCTGAAGGGCAAAAGAGATTTGGATGCAAATGGGGTGGGTCTCCTAACACCTTTAAATGGGCTTGAAAATACAGGGAGGGGGATATCTCGAATGTTCGAGAGAGATTTGAACTTTTGCAATTAGACCATCATTTGGGGGAAGGGGGAAATGCCTAAGTTTGATTTAGAAAGTTTGGCTTTGTTCTGTGCTATGCAACCCTCTCCTTAATTTCCTTAAAAGAACTTTGGGCAAAAAGGCATCAGGGGTTCAGAACTGTGTTTCTTAGGAATGTGGCACTGTGCTAAGGTAAGTCTTCAGGGAAGAGAAAGAAGACCCAAATATTTGTGTTATGTTCGTTTTGGGTTTTGTGTTAGTTTTTCCTATGTCTTTCTTGGTCAGTCTTTCCCAAATGTTGTTACTTAAAACACTAGTTTCTCAAGGCATTAGTATCTGACAACAAAGAAAGGTTATATTTAAATAAGTGTAGGAAAACTTATTCTATAGCTTCTCCTTAGAGACTCCTCTATTTGCACATTAAGGGTTCAGCGAAATCCTAAAGAAAACTGTAAATTGCCTGTTATCATCCTGGAGTGTTCCATGGGATGTTGCTTGGGGAAATGTAATAGATACATCAGTGGAAAATAAAAGTGGCTATATCAAGGGCTACTAGTTTGAAACCATCTAAAACCAGAAGACACACTTTTTTTTCAATATGGGGATACTGCATTTTTTTTGGTCAAAATACTATAGTCAAAAAGTATTGACTCAAATTATTGATTCAAATTAAAGCTATCACAGCAAACCAAGTGACAGTAAGTTTGAGAAATTTCCAAACAACTATTTATTAAAGAGTAGGAAACTAGAGAATTACTCTGAATTGAGATGAATTTGGTTTCAACTGAAAGCAATTTTTATTATATTATCCACAATTCTCAGAGTAGTCACACATGCAGTTATTAGGCTTGTTTCACTTAATAGTTACGTTTTTTCTCAAAGGGACTTTTTAATAATTAGTAGTAATGCAAAGCAATTCCAAGGGTCCATAGTCTGTCAAAGGCAACAAGTTTTAACAAATGTTGCTTGTTGATATTTTGTAATGAGACATTGTTCTTGGCCTGTGGAATTTTCTGTGATGAGCAAGGTCTATTCCATTTCTGAAGAATTACCACACATTCACTGACAAGTTCAAAGGTTTGTGTCATCCAAAATGCATATATTTAGAAGATAAAGGAAGAGGAGGAAAAGGATAATGACTTTAGGGTTAAAGACAACATTTAAGTTCATTTAAATCAATGGCTCCTGTTTATTTTCCTTGGGGACTGTGGGCTCTATCAGATTTCATCATATCACACACCTGCATCTTCTGGGTTTGTTTACTTTCCACTCCATGACTGCATTCAATAAACAGTGCTCAACGAGAATAACAACAGACATGAGGATGCTGGAGAGAATCTGGATCAGAAAATCCATACCTTATTTCTTAAAATTTAATCCGAATAAATATAAAATGTCATTATTTTAATTTGTGATAGTTGGTTGAAGTTTTATATTAACTTCATAACAGAAAACAAATGCATTTGAGAGGGTGCTTCTGGTTGACTCTTTTTGCATGTGATCACTGCTAATTTAATGTTTAAAATAAATGACTACCATCCCATATTTAACTCATCTCAATTGGGGACTGAAGCCTGTCATCATCTCATTTCTTGACTGTTTTTATTCCTTGGGGTTAGGGGTTAGGTTTTTTCGGGTGATTTTGAATCACTGTTTAGATTAATGTACTATAGCTCGTATCCATTTAGTCATGCAATGAAAGAGGCGTCTGTGGATGTTTGAACACTACTGATGAATGCCTTCCTCAGGAAGAAATGCATGTGGAGCTAAGGAGAACTATTGGATGATGTTAATTATACACAGAACACCCAAACTCTGCCCATCTTAAAAATTGTGCAATTTGGAATATACTGAATCTTTTTTCACAGATGTGTTAAAGCCAAGTTGGGGACACATCCCCATTAACCATTCATATTCTGTAAGACTGAACTCGTGAAGGGATGGAGTAAAGCCACCGTTGCAGTACCTTGCAGGGTGCCTGGTTCACAGGTGATGATCAATGGATGTTTGCTGAACTGCTTTGAAACAAAATTGGATAAGATCATCACATACATCAGATTGTAGAACCAGGCCATCTCAGAACTGGAAAAGTATAGCAGCCCCTTCATTTTATCCATGGGAAAACAGGGCAGTGAGCGAGATCAAAGTTACTAACTCCACACTGAAAAGCCTTCGAGGGCTGAGCCTCACTTGCCTTTTCAGCTCTGCAGAATAATGGACTCTTAGAGTGGGGACAGATCTGAGTTAGAGACAGTCTGTGATACACGAAACTCCTTTACAGTATGTTCTTCAAATAAACCCCAAGACTCTCTTGAACATGTTGAGGTGGAAACGATTTTGCTTCTGTAACAGCCCATTCTGATTTGTGAGCAGTTCTGTTTTTTCTTTATATTAAGTTGTCTGCCTTCTGACTACTTCTACCCACGGTCCTTGTTTTGCTATCTGATGTTAAACAAAATGTAACACCTCTCTTCTACATATTAGTCACTCAAATACATGAAAAGCTTTATTTCAGGTCAAGTGAGCAAGCATTTACTGAGTTCCTAACTTGTGCCAGGCACTGCTAGGTGCTGAAATCTTAGAAACAGAGGCCTAAACATTCACAATTCCTTCCAAAAAGCCCATACAAGTTGTATTTTGGATTTTAAATTTCCATCAAAATCCAGTGAAGACATTTACCAGTGATAAGGTCCACTGAATACGATTATGTTTTGTTCTGGTATAAGCAAGTCATTCAATATCAAGCCTAATAAGCCTTTGCTAAATCGCTTCATTGCTGCCAAAGATCGTTGGTCCTTCTGAGAGATTAAGAAAATTCATTTGTGAGACATTAATTCCAGTTTATCCTACATCTTTCAAAGTTCCCACAGAAAAGACTTAATTCTTGGATTAAAAGGATATATGTTCATGACAAAAATCAATTCAAGCAGCAAAATATAAATGATGACAGTTATTTCTGAACATGTAATTTTGAATGTACGTCACTGTACTATTATATGTGTACTGTTATAATGTAACACAATTCCAGATGTATTTTGTATTACATTATATTCTTATGAGAATATCATATATACCTGGAAGGGTGACAGAATGGTGGGTGGGGATAGATTGATATAAATAATAGCCTTAAATGAGGTAATACTGTGTATGCAATTTTAAAACAAGATATTTTTATTTAGCAAAAGAAATAGAAATTAAAATAAACTTGAAAAATTACTGCTCTTAAGTTAAATGTTTCTCTACTACTGTAAGACATAGTTCTAAACTAATATTAGAAATCATACTATAGAAATATATGAAGAAATTTGAGTCATTGTGCATATGTTTCAATTTCAAACTGAATTATTTCATTACCTTTAATCATCAGATACAAACTTTTTTCTCTAATTTTTCATGGTTTTGTTTGCTATGTTCTTCTTAGAAGTATTATTAAGTGGAAGATATATAACTTTCCCATTCTGTCCTATAATCACAATTCCAACAGTTACCGGTCTTAGTTTAAATGGATTCAGTACCCACCACTAATAATTTTCCACCAGCCTCTCTACTGCTAAGATTGTCATTTTAATTCACTTTTTGATTAGCCAGATTTTATTGTTGAATAGATGTTTCAAGAGAGGCTCCTAGACTTGAATCTCGGGGCTGTACATGTCCCACTCAATAGACTGGAGAGAGTGTAAACTACACTGTAAACCATAATCCATCCTGTGTAGCAGTGCTCCAAAATGTACTCATCAGGTGCAATAAATGTACCATACTAACGAAAGAAGTCAGTGTGGGAGAAGTGGGGAGTGGGGTATATGGGAACCTCCTACGTTTTTTAATGTAACATTTTGTGTGATCTATGTATCTTTTAAAAATAAATAAAAAATATACTTTAAAAATATGTGTCAATAAAACTGATGTGTTAAAAAAAATTTTTTTAAAGCTTCTGGGTGGTTATATCCCAGCATTCCTGCATACTTGAAAATGGCTATTTCTTCTATATCAGAATGACAACTTACCTGAGCAGAAAATCTGCAGTGACACTGAAGACATTGTGCCCCAGTCCTGGCTTTTGAATATTACATATATTCCTTTATCCTACCTTCTCTGTTCCTAATCATGGTTTTATTGTTGTTGCAAAGGATCTTCTAAATTTCCTTGTTTTCCTCTTAGACCTACTAGGATGGGATGATAATGTTTTACATGTGAAGGACTGTGCCAGACAGAAGAGAGAGGGACATGGGCCAAGACTTCAGACCTCAGGTGTTGCAAGAAGAGGGAGGATGTCAGGGTCTCTCTCTTGAACCCATTCTTCTCCTAGGACCCCTCTTTAAGCAGAGGTCAGAGGTCAGGCTTTATAAACACCCAGATGGTATAGGGGCATCTGAGAAGTCTGGAATGGGTGACTTTAATCCCCAAGCATAATAGAGAGTTTGAAAGCCCCTAGAAGAAGCCCCATACTTGGCCACTTCTGACATGGCAGAGGAGCCAAAGTAAGGAGGAGATGTCACAAGGCAGACAGTAGAGGGTGAGCCTGAGGCATCTTTGATTCCCAGGGCCCCAGACAGGATCAGAGAGAGGTTCATGATCACAAGAAATAGGGTGAAGTGAGTCGGGTCTTGGAGATTAGTGAGAAGTGACTGGAACCATGGGCTCCAGGCAATGAGCCAACCCTTTGTCCCAAAATGCCTGATGAGACAGTAGCAGCCCAATGGCATTGGCTCAGGTATGAGGACCTTCTGGAGCCAACCAAGATAGACTAAACCCAGTCAGTGGACCTCCACAACTGATTTCAACTAACAATTCTGGAAAGAATAAAATAGTAACATCTGTACACTCTGAAAAGTAAAACTATAGCAGGCAGATTGGGGAGGGAAGTTAAACTTGAAGAATGACCCACAGCGGCTGTGAGTTTATGAGGGTTTTTTCCCCTCCTGGTTTTGTCTAAGGGCAACTGATGTCCTGGAACTGATCAGGGACAGGCAGTGAAAACTCTAAAACAGATCTCCTTGTTTCTGGCCAAAGGACAGAGAAAAGGAGTCCCTGTGAGGTGGAGGGTGGGGAGAGCATATCTGTTTATTTTCCCTCTTTTCTTTCTTTTTTCTTTCCTGGCCCTGTCCTGAGGGCAGCACCAGACATGAAACTGTACTTCTGTGATAGTGACAGTAAAGGCACCTAAAACCCCCAAAAGCGCACCCATCTCTCCAGCCAGAGGAGTCCCTGTGCTTTGAAGAGTGTGGGGGAATCTGTCATTTTTATCTCTTCATCTCACTTCTTCACCACAAGGAGACCCCTAAGGTTGGGTCTAATTCTTAGGAACCCCAGTTCTCTAGTCAGAGAACTAAGAAAAGTGACCCCTGAGAGATGGGAAGTTGAGGGGGGATTCCAGAGAGAAAAGAGCTACAGAAAGGGTCCCCTAATTCTGAGTATGAGCCAGCACAAGTTCTAGGCTTACCACTGAGCTGTGTATGCAGAGGAACCAAACAAAAGCTCTAGGGTCTGAATTACAATAAAAACCACCACCCAAGCCTCAGACTAACCACTGAGTGTTGCATGTGCTAGGCCAGTCCAAACAACACAGCAACTGATTCCAGAAAACTAGAATCGCTCCCCAAGGAAGGCAAGACAGATTTGTGGACTGAGCATAATGAGATTGATTGCCCTATAAAACAAACAAATCAACTTTCTCCAGAGGATTCTAACAGGTCCCAGAGTCTTATAATATAACATCCTAAATTCCCAAGATACAATCCAAAATTGTTTAGCACACAAAAGTCAGGAATATCTGACCAATTACCAGGAGAAAAAAACAATCAATAGGTGCCAGGGCCAAGAAGACCCAAATATTGAAACTATTAAACAATGTCTTTAAAAGTGAGATAAACGTGAACACTCTTGAAATGAGTACAAAGAAAGAAATTCTCAGCAAAGAAATGTGAACTCTAAAAAAGAATCAAATAAAAATTTTAAAATCAAGACATACAAGAGTTGAAATTGTTTTTTAAAAATCACTGGATAGGCTCAATAGCAGAATAGAGATACCAGAGAAACAAACTGGTGAACTTGAAAATAGGTCAGCAGAAATAATCTAAAAGGAAAAGGACATCTGGGAGTTTGGAGCTGTATATACCCCAGAAAAACATGTTCTTAAACTTAATCCATTCCTGTGGGCTTGAGGAACTTTTCATGTGGTTACTTCAGTTAAGGTGTGGTCCACCTCAATCAGGATGGGTCTTTATCCTATTACTGGAGTCCTTTATAGGAGAATGAAATTCAGACAAAGAAAGAGAGAAAGCCACAGAGATAGCAGCAAAAGCTGGGCATCAACAAAACTCAGAAGAGAAGGGAGAGGCCAGAAGAAGTCACCGTGTGCCTTGCCACATGACAGACTAAGAACCAAGCATCACACAGCCAGCCCTAGAACACCACTGTCTTCAGGAAGAAAGCATCACCTTGATGATGCCTTGATTTGGACTTTTTTCTAACTTCAAAATCATGAGCAAATAAATTCCCATTGGTTAAGCCAAACGCTTGTTCTTTGCTTGAGCATCAAGGAACAAAAAAAAAAAAAAGAGAGAGTGATCTTGGGGGGGAGAAATGAACAGATCTTCAAGGCCATTGAGAACTAACATTTGTGTCATTGGAGTCTCAAAAGGAGAAGGGCAAAAGGGTATGGCTGAAAACTTCCCAACTTTTGTGAAAGTTATAAATTTACAAATTTAAGTAACTCAGAAAACCCCGAATAGAATAAACTCAAAGAAAACAAGTCCAGACACATCATAATCTAATTTCTGAAAAACAATGAAAAAGAAAAATCTTGAAAGCAACCAGAGAAACTTGATACATTAACTTAGGGGAACAACTACTTGAATGACTGTAGATTTCTCATAAAAAAATATGAAAGACAAAAGACAGTGGAACAACATATTTAAAGAGCTGAAAGAAAAGACGTGTCAATCCAGAATTCTATGTCCAGAGAAAATATCCTTCAAGAATGGAGATAAATGAAGACTTCTCAGATGAGAGAAAAGCAAGAGAATCCATCACCAGCAGATCTGCTCTAAAATATATGCTAAAGGAAATTCTTCAGGCTAGAGAGTGAAACTTGGAATATCAGGAATGAAGAATGAGCAACAGAAATGGTAAATATTTGGGTAGGTAGGATAGATTATATTTCTCCTCTTTCATTCTTTAAAATATGTTTGTTGAAAGCAAAAATTATAACATTGTCCAGAAAAGTTCACAATGCATATAGAAGTGATACATATGACAAATAAAGCATAAAGAGGCTCATCACTTACCTACAAGTCTATTTGAATTATTGTATCAAGGCAACTTTACTGGAATTTTCCCTGATATTTTTGGTGGTGTGGTGCTTCTGAGGAAGATCAGAGCACTTACAGAGAAAACAAATCTTTGCACAACTCGAATGAAACATAAGTAAATTAGGGACTTCATTATACTCCTTCCTTTCTTCAGGGAAGAGTAAGATATATGCATAATTACCATATTGTTTTTCATTTTATTTCTATTGGGAAGCTCTGCTCAGGACTTCCAAAAAGTTTGATACAGGTGTAGATTCTTCTTGACCCTCTTTTCCCTAACTTCCCTCCCTCCCTCCAAACAACCATTTGCGGGTTGGGGAGTTATGGTATTACCTAATATTTATAGCCTGAGCAGTCTTTGTTGGACAACCTAAGCTCTGCTCCCCCCACCCCTGATTTTGTTAGATGCCCTGAACCAAACTCATGGCCACCCTAAACCTTGTTCTAGCTGAGGGTCCATCTCTTTCCAGAGCAGGATACTCCTGCTTTGGATTACAGGGTATAGAGCATGGACTCTTAATGAAACATGAGTTAATCTGGAGTTTTTCATGCCCCTAGTGAGCTGCTGATGGTAGTAGGTAGGGGTTTCTACTCTTGAGAAGTTTTCCTCTGATTTCGCCAAAATTGCTTATTCATCATTTTAGCATACATTGCTTTACCCAGGGGACACGTAAGGGAGAAGTCTCTGGATCAGGAGTTTTTAACCTTTTTTGTTCCACAGACCCCTTTGCCAGTCAAAGGAAAAACCACAGACCTCTTACTAAGGCCACACTACACTGTGTACTATTTAATAAATATATCACACCTGCTCCAACACATCCCCACAAGAATAATGCTGCTTTCATTTTTCCAATTCAACCTCATGGACCCCTTGTTAAGAAGCCCTGCTCTAGATTTTTTTTCTCACCGTCTTTCCCTGATATAATTGTTTGTTTGTTTGTTTGTTTGTTTTTGGAAGGACAGAAATGAGATTGGGAAACTATACCAGAATATTCTGTTCTTTTCCGAAGTTTATGTAATGGAAGTTTATCAGTTTCCTTTGGACCTTTTTTTTTTTTTTGCTGGGTTTTTCTCCTTTTGTTTATTGAGCGGGGGGGAGGGGGGCGGTGTTATTCTCCTATCTCCTATTACTCAGGAGTCTAAGCATGAGATAAAAGTTTTGCCTAAAACATGACATATGCATTTTCTGGATAAGTCTACATTCCACAAAATCATACTAAACACAGCAGGGCTAATGGAAAAAAGTATTACGCATAGATCATTCAAAACCTATGCAACTTTGTGATCAGAGCACTAAAAAGGACAGTAAAAATCTAATGAAAAATACCAGCACAGTTAAAATGTTGGATTCTAAAAAACAAAATTAATAAGGTTAATGTAGCATAATGGAAAGAGGAAAAAAAGGCTCTGCCTACTGAGGAAGAGAGGCCAGGACAAAATGCCCACAAGGGGGGAGCACTGCATTAATATCGAGCGTGTTACCAAACCCGGCTTGGGGGTGGGGGAAGAGTGTGCTGTGGGGTGCAAGGGTTGCCCACATAGTACTGCATTCCTCTGAGCTTGCATTCAGCACTATTGACGCTCTTCGTGTTTAAGTGCTCTTCCTAGATTGTGCTAGGAAAAATTCCATTGGAAGTAATAGACCTTCTCAGTAAACAGACACCACCCCCTATCCACCAGGCAGTATGTCCTAGCTTGGATATTGGAAGACTCATTAGAGTGAAACAGGCTTCGCTATTCAAAGGTGATGTTTCCTGAGAAGATAATTTCATCAGACTCTCTGTATGCTAACTCATAAAAACGGTGCTATGCCACATAGAGGATTTGCTCTTTGTCCAGTGAAGAATAGGAAAATAATGAATACAATACTTAATGAACATGCTTAGATTATCGCTAAATCTTTAAAGATTGGAAATAATCTAGGTATGTAACGGGAAATTTTGATAAATTATGGTGCATCAATTTTCTGGAATATAATGTGAACATTGACAAAAATTTCAAAGTACCTGTATTGTCAAGGAAAGATATAGAAATAATCTTATGTAAAAATATACCTAATCTACAGAACGCTGTGTGAGCAGAAAAATATTAGCTATGGTACTCTCAAAGTGGTAGGATTATATAGGTGATTTTTGTTCTGCTTTTCCCCCTTTATCTGCATTATCTTTTTTTTTTATAATAAACTTAGGTTATTCTTGAAATAAGAAGAGGGTAAATTAGTATTAACACACCTGAAACTATTTTAGCTCTCACAGTATTTTATGTCAGGGAACAGCAGAAGCAACATAATTTCAAAGCCAGAGGGAGCCGCTTTTCTTCGGCTGGGCCTCGAGGCTTGGGAAGGGACGAGGGTTTGGCTCAAGCGTGGCGCGAGCGTCTGCGGAGGTTACCCCGACGCTCGCTGAGCAGTCTGCTGGGTTTCGTCTGCGGCAACAGCCTATGCTCATCAGCAAAACTCATCTTCAGAGCCCATCCATCTCTTTCCTTGGAGGCACATGGAGATGCAACACAATCCCGGAATCTTAACTGGAAGGAAAGAGGGACTGTCACAGCAGGAAAGCAGGTTAACGCTACATCGTGAATCAAGCCACCAAAGAAGCATTTTCTCGCACTTGCAAGTGTGGCCACGTCATGTTTTGGGCCATCCAAAAAACAGGGCAGATTCTCTTGGCTCTGCCTGGTTTCCAGGATCTGGAGAACGAGGCTGAACCCCAATGGCTGCGACATGGTTGTAGTTCACCCTGTCAGGATCATCAGCCTAAGCCCGAGCCGTTGCAGTAACCCTTTGAGCTAGGGCCTCAGCTTTCCCAGCTGCAAAACGGTTACAATGACGTTAGAGGTTCTCTTCCGGCTCTGAAATTCTGTCATGTTGTAATTTAAGGAAATTCATCGAATCTTAACCAGACACCTACTCTATGCAAGGCATTTGCTAGCTACTGCAGAGGGTACAAAGTTGAGTAATATGTGGTCCCTGCCTCAGGAAACTAACAGTGGAATAGGAGATGCATCTGTGCCGGTGCACAAACGATTAAGGCAAAATGAAAAGGGTCTAGAGCAGAGTATATGTAGCACTCTGAGGGCTAAAACACAGAGCACAGCCTCAAGAAGTCTAAAACTGCTCTGCTAGGCTCTCTTCTTTAGCCACATTCAATTATTTGTCTGTCTCTCTCTCTAATACATGAAAGGATTCCTTTCAAAAACCTCAAATTGAAAATGTAAAAAACCAATACAAATAGGGATCTGTTGAGTTGGAAACACTAATGAAATTTACTCCAATGAAATAGAATAAAACCTCAATAATTCAGACCAAGGAAGGTAAGAATTGAGAATTAATGCAGTCACTTATGGGATATGGACATTAAATGATTTTAATGAACTGTAGCTTTTCTTTCAAGTATATTCAGAGACATTGCCTGAAAGTCTTTACAAGATATACTTGATAGAATATATAATTTGCAAGGTCTGTATATATCAGAGAGGTTTCATAGTAAAAGTAGAATTCCATCCATTCCTGGCCTTGCCATTCACATTGGGTTCAACCAGCAATTTCTTGCCTTCCTTGTTAATGTGGGGTGAATTTAAGGAGGAAGAAAAGTCAACCAATATGGACCATTCACGTAGGCATGTTTCCAGGGTGGGAACTGACTCTCTTTTTTTTTTTTTTTTTTTTTAAAGATTTATTTATTTAATTTCCCTTCCTTCCCTGGTTGTCTGTTCTCGGTGTCTATTTTGCTGCGTCTTGTTTCTTTGTCCGTTTCTGTTGTCATCATCGGCTCGGTAAGTGTGGGCGTCGCCATTCCTGGGCAGGCTGCTCTCTCTTTTCACGCTGGGCGGCTCTCCTCACGGGCGCACTCCTTGCGCGTGGGGCTCCCCCACGCGGGGGACACCCTTGCGTGGCACGGCACTCCTTGCGCGCATCAGCACTGCGTATGGCCAGCTCCACACGGGTCAAGGAGGCCCGGGGTTTGAACCGCGGACCTCCCATATGGTAGACGGACGCCCTAACCACTGGGCCAAAGTCCGTTTCCCTCCGACTCTCTATATTAGTTTAGGCAACTGTCCCTATGCCGTTATTTGAGAAGAGCCAACAAGGCATTCAAACCCCTTAACTATCTCCCCTGCTAGACTGATAAGGCAAAATTACATCATTATTAATTCATTCCTTAGGCATATAAATTTTTTGTCACCAGACATCATGTGTGAATGATTACACATTTATAGACTTTATGAGGTCAAACCATGGGAAACTGCTACTTTTGTAGGCAAAATTTAAATATTGACAATTTCCCATGGTTAAACATACACTTGGCAGGATTAATTTATTGGATAGTAACTATAGTCTTAGAGGGCAAATAACAGGACTCTAAGGAAAGAGATGCCACAAGGTTCTATACAGATGAAAAAGAAGTTAGGAATAATGGCACAGGGCAAGGGATATTGTCAGGAGAGCAGACATGTGTGGAGCCTCAAAAGAGAAAAGGGATAGAAAGTAGACAAACTCGGTGTACTCGACAGTTCCTCCAAATGCCAGCTGTGCTCAGAGATACAAAGGAAGAGACAGAATTCCTGGTCTAGTTAGGAAGGAAAGAGCATACAAAGTAGTTGGTAAGCCATACAAGCCTATGTAAAAATCAAGACGCTGTATTGTTTTATTAATGAATTGTTTGTTAATAAATTTTATAAAAAGAGAAAGTTAAGGAGTGGCCAAGCAAAAGTCTGGAAAGCTGATGTTTCAAGTGCACTTTTAAGGATCTGGATTAATAGGAGGGAGTGTTGTATACTCAGGGCAAAGTTTCTCCAAAAGACTAGTCAGAAGCTTCCGAAACAGAAACAAAAATGAGCCCTGTCTGTCCTCAAAACACTTCCACTCTTTCCTTCCCTCACTCCTTGCTTGGTAGAACCTAAAATGCCATCATTTGTGATTAAATTCCATGTGAATTAATTCATTAAATGTTCACCTTTGGAACGAGGATACATAAGAACAAAGAGATGACTAGAGAGCAAAAAACCTCTCCATAATTCAATGTCTCAAGTTCTCTTTAGTGGAGCAAGAAATGAGAACAAGGAAGTGGCAGAAAGTCCTATCCCTTAGGCTTGTGAATTCAATGTTACTTTGAATTGATCGCTAGAAAATAAATAAATGGAACAAAGGAGGGATCAAGTCTTCAGCATCAGCATGTTGATGTCAGATGTGCAAGTATTTTTAAGCATGAAAGGAATACCCAAATAGCTCATTGAGAGAAGAAAAATGAAGGTGAAAATTCAGGATGCATTTGACTTCAGTGCAAGCTATATAACGGGGCACCCATAAGAAGGCTGAGAAATTTTGAGCACAGCTCCCAATGTTTCTACAAAAGGATGACTCTATTCATATTTCTGAAAATATATCAAATAGCTCATTCAGAAGACATATTTTTAAAGCTAATTGCCCCCACTTTGAGTACATGCTGGACCATTAGATTTGCTTTTGTGTTATTAATAATAATAAATTTATTTTTTGAGAAGTTTTAGATTTATAGCATAATTACACCAAAAGTATGGGGAGTTCCCATATAACCCCCCCCCAGCACTCACCCATAGTTTCCCCTATTATTAACGTTTTACATTAGCGTGCTACATTTGTTATAATTGATGAACCAATATTGAAGCATTGCTACTAACCAGGGTCTATAGTTCACATTATGGTTTACACTTTGTGCTGTACACTTTTGTAGGCTTTGACAAATGTATAATGTCATGTGTCCATCATTACAGTATCATACATAGCAATTTCACTGCCCTAAATATGCCCCATGTTCTATCTAGTCATCCATCCCTCCTCCCCTCTGAACCCCTGGCAACCACTATCTTTATATCAATGTTACAAGTTATTCTGTTAATACAACTTATTAACTACAGTAACAATAAATCTACTTTGGTCCATGGTTAAACTCCCCCCTTATGTTTGTTCATCCCTCAGTCTTGAGGGATTTGGGGTGATATCTGCTCTGACTGCTTCAGGCTGATAAGAGACTTAGATAATGTGGGGAAGAAAGAAGGCACTGTTTTGCTTGTAGTTGTAGATATTCCTTGTTTTGGAGATAAGACTGGTCCATCATCATTGCTTTGTAAGTTGTCCAGGGCAAGTCCAAACAACTGAAGAGGAGGAGTTTGCCACAATTCCACTGAGTTTCAGGGCTCAATCAGCATGTGAACAATCTGAAGATTTAAACATCTGAGAGTTATATTGAACAGGTATACTGAAAATTATAAGTTCAAATAAAAGGAGGAGAAGAATCATTAGTAGAGGAATTATACATTAATATGACTATGTTATATTTGGGAAATAGATTTTCATATATTCCCAAATAGGGCCCACTGAGGGGGTGTTAATTCATGAGGCTGGGTGCCTTGTCCCTGGTTTCTGGATGTCCTTAGAGCCCTTGGGAGCACTCCTGTTTGAGGGTTCATTTACTGTGGCAGTTAGTGAAATCTGCCTGAGATCTGCATAACGGTAACCTCTGGAATGATCTCCCAACTCACTTTGAAATCTCTGAGGCAGAAAAACTCTATTTAATATTGCCTCTTTTTGGTCAAGGTCATTTTCCAAACATATCTCTGATTAATGCTTGGTAATAATCCTTCAGTGCCAGAGAGGCTCATTCCTGGGAGTCATGTCCCACATTGGGGGAAAAGTAGTGAATTTATTTGCAGAGTTTGGCTTACAGAGAGGCCACATTTGAATAGCAAGGAGGTTTTCAGCAGGTAACTCTTAGGCATTAATTATAATTCGGCTAATTTTCATTTTTGCAGGAATAAGGTTCATAAGTACAAGCATTATGATTGAAGGCTTGGCATATTGGCTTCATTCTTTTCTTCGGCACAGTTTATATATGCCAGAGATTTTTGCCATTTTATTTGAGAAAGTAGTAGAACTTCCCCAGGATGGAAGTTTAATATTTTGTTAGCTACTGTGTGGGCTTCTATCTATTGAGAAAACATACCTATGACAACATGAATACATTTATATCCCATAGAAGGATGCTCTATGTGCAATTTTAATTATACAAATGGAACTAACTATCTTTGGTTTGTATTTTTACTGACAATTGGATATGGATATCCTAAGATCATACTTGGACAATAAAAATATATTTTAAAATGACATTACAACAGAAACTTCAAAGCCCAGAAGAATATTATCTATTACAGTGGTTCCTAAATTTTTCACTACTGCTTTTATTATTCTTTCTCCCCATTCAAGGATTTCATGTTTTAGAAGATAAAAATTCTTATAATTTGTTAAATAAAAAGTCTATTCCCTCTGTGTTCTGATAATTTTGCTGTATTTCAGATTTCCATTCCCCTCACCTCAGTCTCTTGGTAAACTGTAATCAACTATCAGCAGAGTCACAGTTCCTTCTCTCTGGTTTGTTGGACTTGCCCAGGTCAGCTAACAGGGAGGTGAAGATGGCCAACCACCACACCAGGGAACTGAGAGTGCCTACAACTCCAAACAGGAGAATCACATCCACCAACCATGTGGGATCTAAGCCCCCTCTTGATATAGAGGTGGAGTGGACATCACCAACCCAGGGTCCACAGGATGGAGGAATAAAATATGGATTAGAGTGAATTTACTGGTATTCTACTATAGAACTATTGTGACTAGTAATGGAAGAAACTGTAGCATTGATCTGGAGAAAGTGGCCACGGTAGTTGCTGAGGGCAGGGAAGGAAGAAGAGATGAGGTTTGGGGGCATTTTTGGGACTTGAAGTTGTCCTAAATGATATTTCAGGGACAGATATGGCAGGGATATCCTGCTATAACCCACTGAATGGACTGGGGAGAGTGTAAACTACAATGTAAACTATAATCCATGGGGTGCAGCAATGCTCCAAAATGTATTCACCAAATGCAATGAATGTGCCACAATGATAAAAGAGGTTGCTGATGTGGGAGGAGTCAGGGAGCGGGTATATTGTATGTGGGAACCTCTTAAATTTTTTAATGTAACATTTTTTGTGATCTATGTACCTTAAAATAAAGACAATTAAAAAAAAAAAAAAAGGAAACACCATTTCTTGTCCCAACATTGGGAATGAGGTGCTGTGTTACCTCTATTCCAGGTAATTTATCTTTCGGGAATTTGAGTGGGGTCAAAGGAGCTGGGGTGTCATATGATTGACCCTATGCAAAACCATGAAACCTATGTATAAGATCACCTGTGTCTCTTAGCATTGTGCCCAATGAGGACACAGCACCTCAATGCCTGAGCACATACTCAAATAAATGTCAGAGTAATTTTATGTTTTCTAATTGTATCTTCAAATACTGCTCAGAAGTCCTCAGTCTATACATATTATAATTTCACATAAGGATTTGTTGACAACTTTTAAAAATTAGAGGGACTATTACCTGCCACCTTGGAGAGCTTGGAAAGCTCTCTCTTTTTACTTCTTTTCTTCTCTGAGCTCTGATGTCTGACTCAGTAGATAATGCCAAGGTACACTTCATGCAACAGCAAAGCAACCCCTGCCCCAGCCCAGCCCAACTCCCTCCTTGACACCTTCAAATAAAATGTCTCTTTCTCATCTCTCAAGAGATTTCCTTTTAATGTAAGGGAAAATCTATACACCTGGACCTATTTTCTTTACTTCATTCCATTCTCTCTCATTCTTCCCTTCACTTCCCTCCTAGAGGTAGTTCCCCCAATCCTAAGAAGGAGTAAATACTTTCTTGTCCTTAACTTGTTGTTTGTCTATTTCTGGAGCAGAGCTAGGACTTGTGCATGGAAGTTCCACGGTAGCATCATATTCCAGAGGCAGAATGGCAAGCTCTCAGAGAGGTCACAGGAGGAAGTTCCGCTCTGAGCAAGTGGGTTTTTAATGCCTCAGTAGAGTAGTGTGGATCCTGAGCAGGTTTTTAGTATGGATGATAGTAAGTTCTGCTGCTAACCACCTGAGGAAGAGCAGCCCGGGCAGAGGAGGCAAGACCTCCATTTGCAGACCCCATCCTTGGGAGAAGCATTCTTGCAGAGACAACGAAAGGGTGAGAAAACAAGGCCCCTGGAGCTGTGCCCTGATTGAAATCTCCTCCGCATATGCAAACCAAACCAGAAGATCTTTCTTTCTTTAGCACACTATTCATACCTTGAGAATATCTGTACATGTAAGTCATAAAAACTTGATTTGCTGGTATTTCTGGGAATCCCCATATTTTTCCAGATCTAACCCTGGGATATAAGAAGAGATGAGGCAGAATTAGAGAGGAGCAAACAGGAAAACAATGCTAACTGGTTGACACTAATACCTGTCGGTAGGAAATGCCTTAAGGTTTAAGAAGTAAAAGGCAGTAAGTGCAGGCTCTAGAGCCACCCAGATCAGGAGCTTTCGTGGAATCTCTCAGCTCTTTCCTACCGAGCTTTCCCATTTGTAAAATGCAGCTGCAGCCTGTCTTCGACTTTAAAATAAAGTGTATTTAATTTCTGGGTATGTAGAAATGGTGTTCTGCAAACTGTAGCACCCTCTATATGTGCAGAAACTCACAGGAAAATAAAACCAGTTCAAGACCCTTAACGTGGAGATTTCCAACATTGTACTCTATTTCTTCACGCCTGCTAATGCTTTCTCAGTAAACTTTTGAATTCATATGATATGCTTAACCTTTGTTCAAAAAAGAAAAGTGTTTACTTTCTGCCCTGGTGAAGAGTCCCTAGATTCTGGTTTCTCAGTAAGCATCATTTATTCCAAGTAATTGATGTCTATCACGATGGTGCAATACATTTTTGAAAAACAGAAACACAGAACTTTTCTAGTATCCCAGGTCAATGGCAGAGTTAGAAATAGATTCTAAAATTGCTGGTACCCTGTTCCACAGTCTGCCAGCCCAAGGGACTTTAATACCTCTATAGGTTAAGTGTTCAGTACTTCAATCATGTATTTTCCCTTTGCTTGTAACTTTTGTGCTAATTGTCAAGGGCATCAACTCCTTCTTTCGTTAGTCAGCAAAGCCTTGGGAAAAACCTCAAAGCAGAGAAACCCTATAACCCTGAGAATACAGCACAAAAATGCAGCAGAGGAAACTTTTATTGGCTAATGATAGAAGGAGTTACCCAGCAGGTTTGAAACTGAAGATGGACCTCAAATCTCAGCGATACATCAAATGCAAAAGTTACATTTCCAAACCCGGGAAATATCACCTTTCTTCCTGTCTTTCACTGCTTTCTTGTCCCTGGAGATTATTTTTATTCATTTGTTAAAATTAGTTTGCTTTTTCCCTGAAGACCTTCTTAAAATTATAGTGTCATTTCACAACAAAGAAAGTCCTCAGAGCAGGAGGGTGAGAAGAGTAATGCATCATATCCCTGTTCAAGTCACATGGAATTCCTCAATAAGAGCTAGATATACAATAGATTCTTATTTTCTGTTCTCTCCTCCAGTGGAAACAGGTTAAATTTCCAATCCAGAGCACTTTAAAATATTTTTTTTAATTCCTATTTGACTTTTTTAAAAAGTTACATAGATCACAAAAAAGTTATATTAAAAAATATAAGAGGGAAGCGGACATGGCTCAACTGATAGAGCATCTGCCTACCGTATGGAGGGTTCAGGGTTCTATATTCAGGGCCTCCTGACCCGTGTAGTGAGTTGGCCCACACACAGTGCTGCTGTGCACAGAGGCCATGCCATGGAGGGGCGCCCCCATATAGGGGTGCCCCGCTCACAAGGAGTTTGCCCTGAAAGGAGAGCCACCCCTCATGAAAAAAGTGCAGCCTGCCCAGAGGTGGCACTGCACACACAGAGATCTGATGCAGCAAGATGACACAATAAAAAAGAGATGCAGTTTCCCAGTGCCGCCTGACAATGGAAGCTGATGCAGAAGAAAACACAGCGAATGGACACTGAGAGCAGACAACGGGGGGGATGGGAAGAGAAATAAATACAATAAATCTTTTTAAAAATTATATATATATATATATATATATATATATAAGAGGCTCCCATATACCCCACACCCCACCCCACTCCTCCCACATCAACAACCTCTTTCATCATTGTGACACATTCACCGCATTTGGTGAATACATTTTGGAGCACTGCTACACTGCATGGATTATAGTTTACATTGTAGTTTACACTTTCCTTCAGTCCATTCAGTGGGTTATGGCAGGATATATAATGTTCTGCATCTGTCCCTGCGTGTAAATGCATTACCTTCCCCCCAGCATGGGACATGACTCCTGGGGATAGGCCTCCCTGGCACCAAGGGATTACTACCAATCACCAGCTGGTGATGGAACTAGAAAAAGACCTTGAATGAAAGGGGGAAATGATAAAGACAAACAAGTTTATATGGCTAAGAAACTTCAGAATGAGTTGGGAGGTCATCAGAGGCACCACAATTATGCATGTCTCAGCAGGATCCCAGAGACAGTCAAAGTAGATACAGCCTTAGGTACTGGTGCTCCTGGGGGCTATGGAGACACCCAGGTCCTACAGTCATGGGAGCTGGCTCTGGAGTTCAGTGCCTTGCCAGTGGACCCTACTTTGGAATTTATGCTCCTGAGTGTGATGGAGTTGGACTCAGATGTAACCTTTCTACATATGTCTCTTCTGTCACTTTTATTGAACCTATGGTTGGCACTGGAATTGGTGTATGTTCAGGAGACTTGAATCTCTGGACTGTCCATGTGCCAGCTTGGCTCTGAGCCTCAGCAAGTTTGCAACACCTACTCTCTGGTTCATTGGACTTACCCATGTCAGTTAACAGGGAAGTGAAGATAGTAAACCACCACACCAGGGAACTAAGAGTGTCTACAACTGCAAGCAGGAGAAACACATACGACAGCCATGTGGGATGTAAGCCCCCTCTTGATTTAGAGGTGGAGAGGACATCTCCATCCCAGGGTCCACAGGAGGGAGGAATAAAACATGGATTAGAGTGGACTTACTGGTATTCTACTATAGAACTATTGTGACTCTAGCAATAGAAGAAATTATATCATTGATGTGGAGTCAGTGGCCATTGGAGTTGCTGAGAGCAGGAAGAGGGAAGAAGAGATGTGATGTGGGGGCATTTTTGGGCCTTGGAATTGTCCTAAATGATATTGATATTACAGAGCACTTTTGAAAGTGTGTTGTTATCAGGCAGAGAGAAGCATGCAAATTTAGCCAAAGTGAAAGAACCCCATTGTAGAGAGGTGGCATATCCAGGGGGTGATATGGAGATGATCAGTTCTGAGAAATTATGTTGATTATAATGGTCTCCTTGCTGACTGTTTTGCCCAAAAGGAACTTTGTTCCAAGTGGATTGCTTCAGGAAACTTTTCCTCCTTTGTTGAAGTTTCTGGCATTAAAAAGTCTTACCCTCTCTGTTGAGCAGGGTGGCCTTGTTGGAATTGGAAGCCAAGCAAACCCCACTTTCCCTAGAGAAACCAAAATACCAGCCTTAAAAGTGACTGTGGTGTCAGCTGCTAAAACTCACGCTGGCTTCAGGGATCCCTCTGACAAGCCAGAAGCTACCTTCTGTTCCCTGCTGGATCCTGGTGACTTTCCTCACCTTCTTTCTCTTTCTCTACTTAATCCACCCCCCCTTGAAAACAGGACCAGTAAGCAAACCTTTTAAATTATACACTGTCGCCCTGGCATAGACTTAGCACACGCATAGAACAGATGGAACCAAACTGTCAAAAGTAAGTGGAATTTTACTCCTCTGTTTCCTCACTTCCCCTCCTGCCCACAGCCTTCAAAGAAGTGGTAGTTAGGAAATGCCAGCATTTAACAAGACATCTGGAAATGTGTGGCTAGCTTCAAGTAGCCATGGGTAGCAAAACCTCTGCCCTTGGCAGGGAAGAGCCACAAGCACACACAGTGTTCAGTGCAACCCTGAAGGCCCTTCGAGACCAGAAAGAACAGAAATATCCCTGCCAGTCGTCCATGGCCCTGACCTTTTCACCAGTGGTATCCATGTTCAATATTAAAATGTAACAGGTAATTTGGGCTTTCATCATTGTGCCAATAACATGCAATCTACTATAATCTGAAGAAAAACTCACAAAACATGTTGTATTGCCTATTACAAAGAATAGCCATACCTTGGTTTTAGGACTCAAGCACACATTCATTTGCTTACTGACCGCATACGGTGTGCTAGGCCCTGAGCACTGTTCTAGAGGAATTTTTTTGTTGTTTCGTTTTGTTTTGGTTTAAGAGATCAAGGCCTTCGGTAAAAGAAACTATGGCTTTATATATGCTCATTGTGAGAATAAGGGCAAAAAACAGATCCAGAAATAAAACAAATCACCCTATATGGGAAATTGTTTATGTCACTACAGTAAAAAGGATAATACAGGGCTAAACCATTGAAGATAACCAACTTGATATATAATTATATCTAGTGAAAAAAAAACAGAAAATAAAGAATAAGTGCAAATTTATTTGAAATATAAAATGTACTTCTGCATACTATACAAGGGATATATGTTTGAAAGGAAAGAAAGTATTTATTGCTCATTAGATGGTTATATCAGTAAATTGGACTACAATCATCACTATTTAAAAAGAAATATTTGGAAAAGTCCAGGCTATGGGGTTCTGATTTAGAGTGGATATATGAGGAGGGAGCCTGAAAATATGGTGGTCTATTTTCACCAAGGAGAACCATAAGAAGAGGAGAGGGCACACAGATCACATATTACGAAGTTATTCCTGGGTCCTGACCTGGAATAGCAAGCAAATGGCAACATTTAGTACCATTCACACAAAATGTTTTCATTTCTACTCACAGTACAAAATGTTTTTCTCAGTAGGATATGGATGATGATATCAAACACCCAACAAATCTGTTCTATTGAAAAATAAACAATGAAAATTAAAGCTGGATATGTGTTATGAAATTAAAACTGAAACTTATTAAGAATGCTTTCAAAAAAAAGTAACAGAAAATCCAACTAAGGATGATTTAAGCAGTAAAGACCTTGAATTAGCTTACAAAAAAATATCTGGAGGTGGGTAGGAGTTCCAAGTTTGGTGCAGAAGGTCAGTAGTATCATTACAGTACTTGCCTCTTTTTGTTCCTTATGCCCTACGGTTCTCAGCATGTTGTCCTTTTTTACTTCATGGTCATAAAATGGCTGCAGGTGTTCCAGTCATCATGACCTTGTTGCAGTATCCCAAGCAGAAGAAAGAGGCAAGGGCAAAAACTATCCTCATCAGACTCTTGAATTTTTAGTCCCATCAGACTCTATTATATCCTATTGCTGAAACTGAGTGCTGTGTCCACACCTAGACTGGCAAAGGGGAATAGATGACCACAATTCATTTATATCAGTCTTCATTAACCAGTCATGACATCTGCCACAATTCCGAACCCCCCCCCATCAGACTGAAAAGAAGTGGAGAAGTATAAAGTTGATTTCTCTAACATTCAATCCATGTATCTAAAATAAAAAGAGAACCAAGACTCTCTCCTTTTCTTAAAAGAATTCCTAAATCAGAGATTATACAATTCCTTTCAGCAACACTGACTTGGAGTCACTAATACTACTTCTTATGCATTCAGATATCTCAATATCAAAAGGATATTCAAATCCTTTTGAATTGCACCTTTGAATTTCTAAAAATTCACCTAAAAATATGAATGAGCACATATGATTGGGCTAGTTTAACAAAGTTCAATGTTTTTGAAACATATAATTTTGAAGTTTTTCTGAGAAAAGGAATCTATTTGAAATGTGAATGAATAAAGGTGACATTTGTTGCACTACAAAATGCCTACAAACATAGCTGAATGTAGTTCTGTTTTTCTCAAAGGAGTCTTTGTTCTCTATCTGGACATAGGTGGTGTTTTTATTTTTTAGGAATTTTCACTCAAAAATAAATTTAAGATGATACTTTTAGCCAACTCTCTTCAGATGGCAATAAGTATCTTTTTGTCACTCTCATTTTCATATAGTTGATTTAAATCTATGGTTTAGAAATTGGAGGAATTTCTTCCTAGCTTTGAATAATAGTTTTTTCTATAAAGCATACATATGTTTTGAAAAATTGTTCCAGTATATATCCATAAATGTCATAAGTTTTTTCCCTTAGACAACCATTTAACTTTGGGAAGGGAGCTATCTAAAAAAATTACATGTAAGACAATGAGTTCCAACACTTTTTTCTTTTTTGCTTTAAAACTACAACCCAAAGAATATAAATGAACTCTTAACAAAAGCACAAAACTGAAGTTGGAATACGTAATAAAGAAAAAAAAAGATGATGCCTCTTATTAATTTTTATTTTTTAAATAATTTTCTGTGGGCCTTTCAGATTGTATCTTAAGATTTCTTTATGTTTTGATCATACAATAGTACAGAATTTAAGAGACTGGATTTGGGATCAAATACATAGGTTCAAACTTTGCTTTAATCGATTATTCCTTATCTAGCCTTGGACAATTTGTTGGATTTCTTTGAAATTTAGTGCCCTCAACAATTAAGGTGGAATGAAAAATTGTTAAAGAATAATTCTTAAGAAGATAAAATCATTATTCTCATACAAATATAAAGGGAAGACATGGCAAAGATTTTACCAAGTCCATTAGTGAGGAAATTGATGAGCTATTATAACTGACACAAAGGAGAATTTTTAAAAATCAGTGAGCTGTTATAACTGACACAAAGGAAAATTTAAAATAAATGCACATATATGCTATTGGAAATGTTGAAAAGATCTTATTAATAGGAGCAAATCTGGTCAATAGGTAATAATCAACTGCATCTGCACCGAATAATGTTTATTTGCATTCCCATGAACACAAATTGTTTACATTGCGTGAGTGTTCTACAATCTAACAGAGTTGTAAAATTTTTGGGAAATGGAAAACATAGATAACCTAGAGAGACACGCTATACAATAATTATCATTATTGTATCTGTATCTGTATTGTATCATTATTGTATCATTATTGTATCAATAAGTATCTGACACGATATTGGGACCTTTCAAACCCAGGTCGTACTTTTCCTGTAATTTTTCTTGCTGCTCTACAGTTCTTTTTTTTTTTTTTTTTTTCCTTAATAATTTTTCCTCCCCCTCCCCTCCCAGTCCCCTTTCTGGGTCCTCGGACTGCCTAAAACAACGAAGGTAATTTCAAACAATAATGAGGTACACGATACTGAAATAAAAGATCTTTCCATTTGCAAGAGCTACCTGGAGAGAAAAAAATGTCCTGAATTCCAAATAGTTCCTTTAGTTGGCAAGGAAAAGCCTTCATCCTAAACCCGAAAGGAGAGCATACAGGATTTGATGCTATTTTTCTCACCGCAGAGAGAGTCTGGAAGGAGAAGGTTGAAGCGAAGGGAGCAGATACCTGGAGAGTCAAGACGCTCCGTGGCCTTCACCTCGGTGCTGTCACTCTGCGAGGTGAAGCGTCTCACGGGATTTCCTGTTCCCAAATGGTGTGGTTGAAATAGAGGAAACAGGGAGTAAGAAAGCCCAGTATAACAGCTTTCAGCCCCTGTGCTCCGGCCGTGGCCTGGGGAGACACCCTGCGTGGTCCACACGCTCACTGCGGGTGCGCAGCCGTGGCCAGGGGGCTGGGAGGGCGCAGAGGGCGACACCCCACCGCCACCCTGGCCAGAGCCGAAGGCCGAGAGCGCAGCAGTCAGCGCCAGGAGACGCTGGCGCCGAGGCGGGCGAGCCCGTTCCAGCCCCTTCCACACGGCAGGGCAGCCCAACACCACCCACCCGGCGGGACAACACTCCGGCTCGTACCCCTCCTCTACACACTGGCACCCTCCTGAGGTTGGTGACCGGGAGATCCTTGACAGGAGAGAAAGCTCGTTGTAAAGTGTGTCTTGATCGCATTAGTCCTCCCCAGGATGTGGGTCCACCCCAACTCTCACTTCTTGGGTCTCTGCCCAATGGTACAACCCACCCGGGCAAAATGAGCCTTCAGCCATTCCCCCGGAGTCCATCGCGCATCAGACCATACCCCCTGAGCATCCTAAACAGGTAACCCTCCTAATTATATTTTGATACGATTTTCTCAGCATTTTACTCTCAACGAACACCCGACACTCTCCTATGTTCGTATGTTGCCCCTCCTTCCCCCCAATTTTTTGTGCAATATTACCCCTCCGCCCATCCCTAGCCCCCCTCAAACCCGCAAAGGCCCACCCGAAGGCAACCCCTTGCCCCCATTTTGTCCCTTCTTTGTGCTCATACTTACCACCAGCTCATCATAGATTCCACCCCTGCAGACGTGGGCTCACATCCTTCCTCCACCCCCCCGATTTCCTGTAAGCCTATCTTCCAGTCTCTAGCTCTCTGAGGCAGCTTGCTTATTTCATATCATTGAGGTCATGTAGTATTTGTCCTTCAATGCCTGGGTTGCTTCACTCAGCATTAGGTTCTCAAGATTCATCCATGTTATCACGTGTGTTTGTAGTGTATTTGTTCTTACAGCGGAGTAGTATTCCATTGTGTGTATATACCACATTTTATTGATTCACTCGTCTGTTGATGGGCATTTGGATTGATTCCAACTTTTGGCGATAGTGAACAATGCTGCTATGAACATTGGTGTACATATATCGGTTTGTGTCCTTGTTTTCAGTTCTGATGGCAGTGGTATTGCTGGGTCCTATGGCAAATCTATGGTTAGTTTTTTGAGAAACTGCCAAACTGTCCTCCAGAATGGTTGGATCCTTCTGCATTCCCACCAGCAGTGGATGAGTTCCCCTTTCTTCACATCCTCTCCAGCATTTGTATTCTTCTGTTTTTTTCATAGCTGCCAATCTTATGGGAGTAAGATGGTATCTCATTGTAGTTTTGATTTGCATTTCCCTGATAGCTAGAGATTTGGAGAATTTTTTCATGTGCTTTTTAGCCATTTGTATTTCTTCTTTGGAGAAGTGTCTGTTTAAATCTTTTTCCCATTTTTTAAATGGGTTGTTTATCTTTTTATTTTCAAGATATATGAGTTCTTTATATATGCAAGTTATAAGCCCGGCCCTGAGCCTCAACAGACTTCAGCTCCTACACTCTGATTTATTGGACTTACCCCACTCAGCTAACATGCAGTTAAAGAAGGTCAACCACCACACCATGGAGCCTAGAGAGCCTACAACTGAAAGCAGGAGGAGTGCATCCAGTATCTATGTGGAATTTAAGCCCCCACTTGACATAGATGTGCAATGGACACAACCAATCCAATGTCCACAGAGAAAATGTGGCATTGGTGTGGGCAGGGTGGCCATGGTGGCTGCTGGGTTTGGGGAATGGGAGGAAGAGATGAGATGGGGAGGCATTTTCGGGACGTGGAGTTGTCCTGGGTGGTGCTTCAAGGACAACTACGGGACATTGTAGATCCCCCCAGGGCCCACTGGATGGAACGTGGGAGAGTGTGGGTTATGATGTGGACCATTGACTATGGGGTGCAGTGATGCTCAGAGATATACTTACCAGGTGCAATGCATGTGTCATGATGATGGGAGAGAGTGTTGCTGTGGGGGGAGTGGGGAGTGGGGGTGGTGGGGTTGAATGGGACCTCATATTTTTTTAATGTAATATTTAAAAAAATAAAATAAAATAAAATAAAAAATATTGCATATACCACAAAAAAAAAATACCCAACATATATCCTAATATATTTATGTTCCCTGTATACATGCCCTAGAGAACTCCCCCCTACCCATGTGTGCCCGTCAGTGACACCCCACACCAGGGCTCCTTCCCTGCCATTGTTGGGCCTCTCTGTGGCCCAACACTTCTTCAACAATGAGCCCTAATATATTGCCAGATTCAATTAATAGGAAGTTGAAATGCAGTGATGGGTTTGAAGCTTGGAAATAGAATACATAGTAACTTAGAAATACTAAAATAAAGTAAAAATAAATTGGTGTATTAATAAAATGAAAAATATTAAAAAATAAAAAAAAAATAAAGTGTGTCTTTTCCAATGACTGATCTTGAACCCTGAATTAATGATGTAGGCTCAACAGTCTGTACTCCAGGCCAGAATAATGGAATCACTTTGGATGGGACGGCTTCGGCTATTTTTGCCACCAAGAGGAAATGAGTCTTTTAAAATGACCAGTAGGAGAAAACATATCTTGGTGATTGTAACTAGTAGAGCTATTGTATGGGTATGACAGTGGTAGAAAGGGAAAGTCTAAGGCCATGCATAGTACTAGAAGGAAAGCTAAAAACTGTAACCTGGAACTATATAAGAGAGTAAAGCCACGTGTAAAACACGAATATGGGTGATATTGCATAGATAAAACTGTTTTTGCAAAATATAAATACAAATATACTAGAGAAAAGGTAAAAGAATAGCAGCTATGTTCAGCAAGGGAAGCCTAGAGAGATTGAGAGGTGATGAGTTTGTTTTGTATGTATTATATTATTATTGGAATAATGAAAGTGCTCTAAGAATGACTGAAGTGATGAACGCACAAATATACAATTATACTGAATACCATTAATTGTACACTTTGGATGGATTTATGCTTTATTAATATGTACCAATAAAACTGATTTGTTAAAAAATTAAAAATTAAAAAAAAATTAATTAAAAAAAGAATGCCAGGCAGCAAGTAAAAAAAAAAAATTAACCAGTCACCAGGCAGACTTGGAAGAGGGAGTGAAGAGCATTTCACATAGAAAAAAATCATATGAAAGATGTGTGAATGCATGAACAATATGAGTGAATAAATAATGAATGGAGGAAGTAATGACTGTGTGAATGACCTGCTGGAGATCTAATTCCTAAGACACGGAGGGTGTGTCCTGATGACGTCAGGCCCATTCTATGTACGCTGTTACATAGACAATCCCTTCAAACAGCTCTGTCAACTTGATGACAGGACGTAATACAAGCACTAGCCTGAAAATATATACTGGGACCCTCCCGTATTTGTCTACACCATCCATTCACACATTCCAATTTCCCTTGCAAATGGGAATGAGCCCTAAGATTTGCCTGGTATTTAGTTCAAAACTCAAAATTCCTATGGGACATCATCATTTGCTTGAGATTAAGGATAATCCATAGGTCAGACACTTTTATGTGCCCCTCTAAAGCCACTCTGCTCCCTTCTCTATATTGCTTTCTATTCAGGGAATTTGAATGGAATGGACTGAACAGAGGGGTTGCCTTGCACTCTGGCTTCCAGGTGAGTTCGGGCAATAGGAGACACAGAACCTAATAGTTACAGGAGATCAGCGGGCAGGAAGAGAGGGTGGTGGTTTGAAGTTGTATGGACCCCAGAAAAAACATGTTTTAAATTTAATCCATTCCTGTGGGTGTGAATCCATCGTAAGTAGGACTTTTGATGATGTTACTTTGGGTAAGGTGTGGCCCACGTCTGTCAGGATGGGTCTTACTCCTACTGCTGAGTGAGAGAATGACAGAGAGAAAGCCACAGAGATAGCAGCCAGAAGCTGAGCATCAACAGCACCCAGCAGATAAGGGAAGCCAGGACACATTGCCATGTGCTTTGCCATGTGACAACCTCAGGAGCAAGGCTGGCTGGCAGCCAGCCCCGGAGGGTCAGTCTTCAAGAAGAAAGCATCACCTTGATGACACCTTGATTTGGACTTTCTTTAAGCCTCAAAAACCATGCGCTAACCAATTTCCTTTGTTTAAGCTGATCCATTGCATGGAATTTGCTTGAGCAACCTGGGAAACTAAAACAGAATAAGATGGACAATTTATTCACCTGGCTTTTTTCCCCCTCCCCAGGGGCTGAACTTTGATGGGGGTAGAGGATGGGGATGGGATGCACAGCATATTATTTATCTGCCACTTATTCTGCAGCATTAGGTGCAATGGTGGCACATGTGAGAAGAGTCAATGTTGATGTTTTACAAAAATACTCTAGAAAAAGCTCATGCTCTATAGTACCTTATTAGCATTTTGCAATCACCTCTACCAGAAACACTCCCACATTTTCCCTTATACTGTAATTTTTGTATACACAAGTATTTCTCCCTTACTAGATTCCAGTGAGCTCCATGAGAGCAAAACCTATATTTTATGCATCTTTTAATAGCACCTACTCTTGTACATACTAGGTGACAAAGAAATATTCATTGAACTGAGTTGTTTTTTTTTAACCCTAAATTAAAGTTTCAGTGTTTCTCTTTCTAAGGATAAATGTTGTCCTCTCTCGACAACAATTTAGGACTGAAAGTGTATGTATTGCTCTTTCATTTTATTTCTACCAAGGCTTTCTAATGGCAAATCATGGCAGAATCATTACATTAAAGTATATATTTGCCCACAGACATATAGAGTCACACATATAGAGTCACACATAAGTACACAGATACACTCACATAGTGAAGACGTAAGCATGGCTTGGTAGTTTCCATATTGGCCTGTGGTCTTCCCCGTAGATGCCATGATCTTATACTGCAGGGGCATTTGGGCTGTAGTGACCTATCATCCAGGCATCCACACCCCTCCTGATTTACACAGGTGCCTGCCTCTCTTTTCATGCAACCTGTTATGTTCATATAAATCTTCCACAGAGCTGTCAAAGTTGTTTTGTCGTGATGGGTAGACCAATTCTTCCCCTGACTGTTACAATTAACTCAGAATGCGTCATTGCATAACGTCACCAAATTGTTCTTTCCAATAGACATTGCCTTTTCCTGAAAGTTGCAGTGGCTGGCATATAGGGGTGCAAGTGTGTGAATTCAGGACCACATAAGCACAAAAATCTCGGTATCGCAGAGGCTGCAGGGTCCATGCTCCGATCTGACCCAAATGACAAGTCCATACCTACCTCTTAGGAAGAGAACCTGCCAGTCAAATCTACCAAAGGGACCGCAGCGGGTTCGGGTGGAAACTCACTGCTGCTGTGAGATTGCAGAGCCTGGCATCGAGGGCTGCTCCCTCCCCTCCAAATATCTTCCGGTTCCTGGTGACTTCTGCCTCTCGACTGATTCTGCATGCTGACTCAGCGCCCTTCGCTCCATTTGCTGACACGGGGCATTCCTCTTTTAAACTGTTAGCCACAATAACTGTCTGCACTCTGATAAGCATTCTGCCCCATCTGACTTTTCTTCTACTTGCCGAAGGTGGTCTCAGACCGCAGAGGTGAGGATGTCTCTTGTCTTTCCTTTAACTTTCTTCCTGAGTACTGTTGAGATACCAAAAAATGCTAACTTTCTTATCTTAGCTTGCTAACTAACTGACTTCAGAGAAGCCAAGAGAAGATCTCATGAAATGTTGTGTCACCTCTGGCCTACAAACCAATTTTCATGGCACCTATAATCATTCATTCAAGAGTGGGCATACATGCTCCTTGGCAAATAACCTGAACTTTGCCAAGTTTTGGCGGCCTATTCTAAGCACCTGCTAATGAATTTTGACTCTGGATGGGTCAAGTATAAACTTTTATAGCTACTGAAAAGTTTTGAGCCTTTGCGATCCAGAATATGGGATCATGATAAATTCTTTGGGCCACTTCACATACAACTTGATTTTAAGACGCACAATTAAAGTAATACTGAAGCAAGCATTCTAAACAGATTTACTAAAGTATCAGACCGCATTACACAACTTTGCACAATATATACTTAATTCAGATTCTATTACGAAAGACGACTACCATATAAGAGAAGGTAAGCTGCCCTCCCCACCTCCCTTGACTCTCAGAATTTAAATACAGGCCAGTTGTGAGAAGAAAATTACTACAGGGAAGATGCAGATGGTTTATATCATACCTACAATCTAAATTATTAAAGTTAAAATGTTTAAAATGGCACATGGACTTTATAAAACCTCTATGCTGTGCATGGATTCCAAATCGTTCAGCAATACCATCATAATGGCTTATGTCATTTTCTAAGAAATTTTCTTTTGAAATTAAATTACTGTTTGATGCTTCCCAAAGTTGATTTGTGGGTAGGAGTCTAGCCTGAGAGAAATCTGCTTTTATTTTTGACTGATAGCAACATGAAAGAAACATTTTTTTACCTCTTTAGCTTTTCTTCTTTCAATTAACCAAAAACATCTCAGTCTTAAGACGTCAGACAGTCCTTTATAAGAGGAACTCGATGAGAAGAGCAAATTGGAAAAAGTTATCCAAACTTTAATGAAGGGTTTCAAAAATGCCAGCCTACTTACATAAAATGGAAGATTGTATTAGTTAAAGCGATAAAGATCTTAGCCCGGTTCATTACAGCAAATCAAAAAGTTTGCCAACAGTTACTCCCAAGATGCAAATGTGAAAACAATGAGTCAATTTAGATAACTGGTCAATTTGGACTTAAAAAAAAAATTAAACGAAACAGTTGATCGAAATGCATGTTTAACAAATTCTTTTTCATGTCTATTTGACTTTGTCTGTGTCAGATAAGTTAGGAATCTTGTGCAACAAAAAACTATAGGGGAACAGTATTAGTAATGTATGTTATACCGTACTTCAGTGCTTCAATTCAAGGAGTATGAACTCAATAGCTGTTCTAGCAAAATAGTTGAGAATTCAGAGAAATATGCCATGGGAATTCAACTGATAACATTTGTTTTCTTTTGAAAAATATACCCTTTTTTGGTCTAATTCATATAAAGTAGCTTTCCAAATTTAAATAGTCCTCACAAATTAATTTTCTTTCTTTCTTTCTTTCTCTTTTTTTTTTTTTTTTTTTTTTTTTTTTTGGCCCCTGTTCATAATCCCTTGTATAACAGAGTAGAATCATTTTTTCCTCTTTTAGAATTACTGAGGATCTCAAGGTCACAATTCTGGACTTGAGTTCTTTTTCAAAACACCATATGTGAGTTTTAAATGTAGGCGACTAGGCCAGGCATGGACTATCTCCAGGATACAGGCTGGAAAATTGTTTTGGTTTGCATTTTTTACATATTCTATAGGATGTTTGTTTCCTTCTGATTACCTTCTTTCCCTTAATAATGGATTATAGTAAATAAGCAATTATATGAGTTTCTCAATGAATCGATGCTTTACTCCAGAGATTCTTAACAGGGGATCCATGAGTTTGAATTGAAATTCAAAAAAACATTATTCTTTTGAGGACATGTTGGTGCAGGTGTGATATATTTATTAAATAATACACAGTATAGTGTGGACTTAGTAAGGGGTCCATGGTTTTCACCCGACTGGCAAAGAGGTCCATGGAACAAAAAAAGTTAAGAACTCTGCTTTACTCTAATATTATCAGTGTATCTATTGTATACATTTGTCTTATAAGGAGCATAATCAGTTTTACCAATATTTTATTTAATTTAACCAATCACGGTCAACGTTTTGAAGCAAGCTATTAAGACTTCAAGCTGAAAACACAAAATTTTGGAAATGCCTAAATTATAATTTTGTTGCCAATGTTTATACAGCTGCAACAGGCACACAGAGAATATGTTCTAATCACAAATATATTTTTCATTTATTTATTTTTGCCTAAAATATTGATTCAAAAGGAGTTTTGGGCAAAGTGAGAAGAATGACAATGATGCTCTCTTCCAATTAGAGATCGAACTGTGATTCCCTTCGCAAACTACCAATTAGGACAGAGGACAGCCAGCTTGCATATTAGAAGGCAATGTAGCCCTCAGGCTTGAGCTCCCCTGTCTATATGCTCCTTTCAACATCGCTCATTTTGTAAACACTGAATGCCTACTGAGTGCCAGACCAAAGGTTGTGTGCTGGGAAAACAAAGCTGAATAGGTCATTGTCCCCACCTGGCAGAACTCAAACTGCAAAAACAAAGGGTAAGTGGGTAAATAAAAGCAGGTTAAATATGGCAACTAAGAAGCTAGGGACACAGGGGGGAAAAAAATCTACCTGGCCTACCTCTAATTCTAAGCTGTGTTCCCACATTAGCCATAGTGTTCTTCAGAATACAAATGGATCACATCATCACCAGTCGCTGCCACTGATTAAAGTCCTCTCATGGTTTTCCACTGATCTGATGATGAAGACAAAGCTCCTTCGCACAGCCAGTCTACAAGACCCCGCATCAACTGGCTCCCATTCCCTCCTCCCATACCTCCTCACTCTCTGGGTTCCAGCTATACCAGTTTTTTTAGCAGCTTTATTGAGATTGCATTTACAGTGCATGCTAAAAAATACACTCTTCACCTGTGTAAAGTGTACAATGTAAAGAATGTTAGTATACGTAAAGAGTTGTACAATTACTACCATATCTCCATCACCTTACAAAAGATACCTCGTGTCCATTCAGTTACTTCCCTTTCCCACCTCCCAGCCCTAGGCAACCATTAATCTACTTCATGTAGAATAATGTCTTTGATTTGCCTTTTCTGTACATTTCATATAAATATAATCATACAATGTATATTCTTTTGTATCTGACTTCTTTCACTGATCATCATGTTTTGAAGTTCATCCACACTGTAGCATGCACTTCATTTCTTTTTACTGAAGAATAGTATTCCATTGTATGTATATACCCCATTTTTGTTTACACACTTATCAGTTGATGGACAGTTGGGTTGTTTCCACTCTGGAGCTACTATGAATAATGTTGCTATAAACATTCACGGACAAAAGGCTGGTGTCTTTGTGTGGACCTATGTTTTCGTTGCTCCTGAGTAGATAACTAGAAGTGGAATTGCTGGGTCATAGGGTAACTCTATGTTTAACTATTTCTGAAAAACTTTTTCCCAAAGTAAACTACCACTTTACATTCCCACCAGCAATGTATACACTTCTCATTTCTCCAGATCCTTGCCAGCACTGACTACTGTCTTTTTTATTATAGCCATCCTGGTGGTGTGAAGTACTATCAAATCGTAATTTTGATTTGCATTTCCCTCATGACTAATGTTGTTGAACACCTTTCCATTTGCTTATTGAACATTTGTATATCTTCTTTGGAGAAATATCTATTCGAATTACTTGCCCATTGGACTATTTATCTTTTTGTTTTTGAGTTATGAGAGTTCTGGATCCAAGTCACTTATCAAATAAATGATTTGCAAATATTTTCTCCAAATCTGTAGGTTTTCTGTTCATTTTCATAATAGTGTCTTTTGAAGTGCAAAAGTTTTCATTTTGTTTCAATCCAATTTATCCCTTTTTTCCTTTACTCCTCTTGCTTTAATGTCGTATCTAAGAAATCGGTGCCCACGCCAACGCTGGCTTGCTTCAGCACTCTGCTCCTCTCTGTCACCCTTCCCACTCTGTGGACGTGCTGCTCCCCTAGACTCTCCTTTCGCCCCTACTCTCCAGCTTTTAACTTGAAGCCATCCTTCAGCTGTCGGCACAAGCATCATCTCCTCAAGGAAGTCTTCTCCGACCTCCTCAGGTAGATCAGAGCAGTGAGAAACCCTCCTGTTACAAGTTCTCATTTGTATGGGTGATTATGAATATTTGTCTCTCTCATTACACTTTAAGCGGTTCCAAACTTGATGGATCTATTTTCGCTTACAACACTATTCCCTACACCTAACACTCTGCCTGGCACATAGGAGGTACTCAGTAAAGATCTGTTGAGTAAATGAATTAACAATAAAGAATAAATGCAAGCCTTAGAAGGACTTCACTGAGAAAGTATCATTTGAACTGGATCCTGAAGCATGGAGTAGGCATTTAATGGGCAAAAAGAAGGCAGGAAAGGGCACTGTGCATAAAAATAACCAGCATTCACCAAAAAGTTGGGAAAGGGCATAGAACAATGCCCTTTCACGAGCACCCTATGACGAAGGGTGTGTGTGTGTGTAGGTGTGTGTGTGAAGTTGTGTGCAACTTCAGAAAATGACACAAGATGACGGATAGGATGAAATGTTTAGACATATATAGGAGAGCAACTGGAGGCAATGTGGGAATCAGGGAAAAGGGAGTTGGAGGGGGAAGAACCTACAGACAGCGGGAGCTGTGAAGAGGCTACGTGTTTTCCTGGGGCTGCTTCCTTCTCTCCCGCACCCCAGGCACCTTGGGGTACAATAACCGAACGCGATGCACCAAACAGGAGCAGATATCTCCAGACAGCATCACTACAGATGGAATGTCAAACACCGTAGTCCCTGTTCAGGAAAAATATTTTGAGCATCAAATCCTTCCTTAGCATTTGGATTATCATCTGTAGGGAACAAGTCGAATTTCTAGACAGAAACAAGAATATTTTTGTTATTCTTGACATACTTCCTTGTTCAATTCGGTGAATGATTCAGAATACAAATGACAAACACACAGGCATGTTTTATCATGGGAGCATCCTTCAATCTACCTATTAGAGTACTTCATACAGCACTACCAAGAAGGTTGAATTAGTCTGCAAACTAATATTAATCTTCCAAAGGAGACTTTGGAATGACACACTATAGAAGAACTTTCTTTGTGTGTGTGTGTGTGTGTGTGTGTGTGTGTGTGTGTGTGTGTGTATATATCTTTTATTTGCTTTGTCTATATAGAATAACTTTTGGAATCACATGTTTACTCTCAGTTTTCTAGTCACTTTTAAAACAAAAACAAAAACAAGACCCACTGTGAGATTTATTGATGCACTAAGAAAAGATTGTGTTTGCAAACTTTTTGATGCTTTCAGTCTATACCCCGGTAAAATCTTTTAGGTTTACCTTCTTAAATTGGATCTTTTTGGCTCAGTGCAATGATTTCTTTAAGCTTTTGTTGTTTCTATTGGCATTCAAAAGATTGGACTTTTAAGGTGCTTAATATAAAGTAAACTCGCACACTGATAAATTTGCAGCCCAGTGAAATTTTAAAACCACATGCTCACAATAAAACAGGGAGAGCTTTGAATTTCACAAACCCAAACTAAGCTTAGGATGAAACTCAAAATGATCCAGAAAGGTCTCCGTGGCTGAGAGTTTATGTCGGTGCGTATTGGTTTGCCTTGTTTCATTTGTGTGATGGAAAATCCCAAAAACTACAAAATGAGGCCGCCTAGAGAAACAGACACCTCCTGAAACGAAACGTTTCCATTTAGACTCTAAGCATCTTTTCTGGTTATTGGCCTTGTTTCCTATCTTCTTCCATTCTATATGAGGATATTTCCCTGAAAAATAAATACCAAACTCAATGCTTTCCCAGATTTCAGGACTAATTTGAGTGGTGTGGAAAATGGTAGAACTATTAACTGATTTGTATTTGGATTTTTCTCATGATTTGTATTGCTCTTGATCTGAGTTATTTGTTTGTTTTTTATTTATGATAAATATTTCTGTGGATCTTTGCAGGTTTGCATTAAAAATAATAATAATAATAATAATGCTCTCTTGACATTTTCCAGGGCCAATGGTTCATAAATTATAGGCTAGCTTTTTTAGCCTTCATGTACAGTAAAAATAAGTCTGTGTTGATATTTTGGTCATGATTTAAAGCTATGTTTTCTTTTTTAATATTGTTGAAAGCGATTCCCTTTATTTGCCATCATTCTAGTTTCTTCCTTGTACCTGAAACTTAATGGAAGGGCCTGCATTTTACATTCTGGCCACTTGAGGGGATCAGACTTTAGAAATGGTAGATCATTTAAGTCTTTATTTCAACAGATAGGAGAATAAATATTTATTTGTTGCCAAAATGGTTCTAATGTCACCAGACATCAAGAAGATCACAGAGCCAAAGTTCTGAGATAAATTACTCTTTATAGACTTCATATCCAGGAGGAAAAGAGGACTTCTTGATGAATGAGAGTCCAGGGAGGGACTAAGTGAGGTCCTGTATACAATTTATGATCAGCACTCTTGGACTTCAGAATGATTAATACTGCCTATTCTCACTGGAATAAGAACTGTTTTAGCCCAGGAGAGGACTGTATATTACTGTTTATAGAAGCAGATAACATCAAAGTAACCCACAGCTTGTGTTAAGCAAATACAAAATTCTGGGTCAGCGCAAATTAATCCTAAAGGAGTAACGGAAAGTCCTTAATGACTGTAGGATCTATACATTATCACTTTTCATGCAAGTGGTGGAAAATGGTAGAACTACTAATGAGATTTGCAAATGGACTTCTTTAGTGCATTGTGCTAGCAGCTGCATAATAGCATGTTCTCCAATAAAGAACCTTATTATCTATACATCTGTAGTTTATTAATGAAGTGTAGAAGTATATGAAACTTTTAAATTACATTCAAGAGCATCTGAACCATTTTAATATTATGTTTCACAACAAAAATGCAGCAAATCACATTATACTTTATATATTCTTACACTTTAAGTGGCTGTGTGGATGGATGAATTAAAGACTGTTCTCTTATCTGCATTATACAAAACAGATGTTATTTTCAAGGGTATATCAGAAAGAGATTTTCCCCCCCAAATGATGCTACTCAGTGAGTAATTATATATTCCTTTGTTTTTAGGAAGACAGGAAATTTGTAAACAAGATAAAATATAGACATTAATTTAAATATTTAAATATATTTTATGCACATATTTTTTTAAAACAACTTAGGATTTCAAGGACAATTCAAAGGAAATGTGAATAGTTAAAGTAAGTTCCTCAAAATGTTTTTATGTGTCTTTCCAATGGTTGATTTTTGCTTTAGCACATTTCACCCCAAATTTTTATTTATTATTTCCCGATTTAGATTATATCACTTATCTACCTTATTAATTATTTCTAAATGAATGACAGAGTACCAACCCACTTCAAGTAAGCATGGTGATTAATTTAAATCCATCAATAATTATAAAACTTTATTAAGATCAGCTTAATATCCTCTACCTGGCATAAAGCATATAAAGCAATATTACCTTTTCTTTTCCTACTATGTCATCTGACCAATTTCAAAGAGGTAAGGTTGTAATTTTCTTGAATTCCACATCCTTTTCCTTCTTATATAGATTTTGCTAAATGTTGAAATAGACAGTTGGCAACCTCAATTATTCACTAATTACTTAACCCAATCTACAATAGATTAAGTTGAAAATGCTCAGAGGAAAAAATAAGTCAATGAAATTACTCTGAAAAAATATTTAAATATTTAAAGATTATTTCATTAAATCAGTGGCTGGAACTAAGATTTCTAAGATAAGTATTTGACCATAAGTTTCATTGGGTATACAGTTTAGGGCACAAAGATTCTCTTTAAGTGATAATGAGACAAGTTAATTTATCCTGATAAAGGCTTCTTGTGACTTTTTAAATTTTTTTCCATCTTTACTGATTTTTGTTTGTTTCTAAAAAGTCATGTAAAATTGGGACTGATTTTCCTCTGCCTATTCGAGAAATAGTCCAGACTTAACCAACCCTAAAATTGAGCATTCAAACAGCAGTCTCTAAACCAATGGCTACTCACACTTAAAATGGCTGAATGCCATTACAGAGCCATAAATAGATATCATTTCTGATGTGATTTTCTTGGAAACTTTAGTTACTTAATGCAAAAGATTTTATTGCATTAGATTGTTTTATATCCTTTCCCTTGCAGGTCACATTTTTAGTATCATGATCCAAATTCTTGTAGCTGCTTCTAAGTGTTGGCAAATAACTAATCAACTGAGACCACCAATTTGACCTTTTTTTTTTTTTTTTGGTTCAGTACAATTTCTACTTTTTGACAAAGCATTATTGTTACATTAATACACTATTTGGGGGAAGAGGATGTGGTTCCAGCAGTTGGGCACCTACCTATCACACGGGAGGTCCTGGGTTCGGTTCCTGGTACCTCCAAGAGAAGACGAGCAAGACAGTGAGCTGACGTGATGGGCTGGCATGGTGAGCTGACACAACCAAGAGACACAGCAAGGAAAAACAATGAAAAAACACAACAAACAGGGAGTGGAGGTGGCTCAAGCGATTAGGCACCCCTCCCCCATGGGAGGGCCCAGGTTTGGTTCTTGGTGCCAGAATACAAGTAATGAACAAACAGACACAGACAGCAGCCAACAAGCATAAACAACCTGGAGGAGAGAAATAAATAAATAAATATAAATATAAAAAAGCTTTTAAAAGTATACTATTTGGGTACCATTTTAAACTTGTCAAAGATAGTTCTTTTTACTGATTGATTGGTTGACTCCTCTTGAAATGGCATGAGCTAACCAGGGAAGATAGTACCCCATTTGACAGAAAAGAAATCTGAGTCTGAAAGGTCCAAAGTCAAGCTTAAATTACTGAGTCCAAGGTCAACCAGCAAGTTAGTGTGCTTCAGGGACCATATGTGAACTACCACACCTAGTCCAGGATTTGTATTATAAACTAGTTGCCTAAATGAATGGCACAGTATTAGTGAACCAACGTTCAAAAGCCTGGTTTTGGTATCAGATTATTTATTTACAACATATCTGTGAACATCATTCATATTAGGTATGTAACTCATTCATTGGAATTCTGATCTGGCTATGATATTTGCGTTGTCAGAATCCTGGGGAGTGGATGTGGCTCAAGCGATTGGGCTCCCACCTACCACATGGAAGGTCCCGAGTTTGGTTCCCAGTACCTCCTAAGGAAGATTAGCAAGACAGTGAGCTGACACAAGAGACACAAGGAGGAAAACATAAAGAGACACAACCAAGCAGGGAGCAGAGGTGGCTCAAGCGATTATGTGCCTCCCTTCCACATGGGAGGTCCCGGTACCTCCGAAAAAGAAAGATATTGTGCACAACCGATGGACACAGCAAGTGCAAATAAGTGAGGGCGTGGGGAGAAATAAATAAACTAAATAAATCTTCAAAGAAAAAAAAACCCTACCATGCAGATGTTGCCAGAGAAATACTAATGACTATATTGGACTACAAAAAATGACTTCTTTTTTTTTATTGTTCTATATGTGCAGGGAAGAAGAAAGGAATTCAAACCTGTATCTACTGATTGTTTTAAAAATAACTTTAGAAACCTTGGTATTTTATGGATATAGTTACCTACTTGTATAAATTGCTAAACCATTATCTTTAAATAATAGCACTTTATCTTTAAATCATGACCTGATAAGTATTAATGGTTTCAACTATTTTCAAGAGCTTCTTTCACTTACCCGCCTCACCGCCCCTCCCCACCCACCACACACACACAGGCACTAAATGAATAACTTATATTTTTCTATCATTTGTAAGGGGCAATAAAAAGCGTTGCTCCTTGGATGGAAATAAAGCGAAATGCCAGCATGCTGTTTATTAAAATAGAGCTTATTCCACCGCTGTTTAGAATTTGCAACTAGCCCTTCTCTTGGTTTCATACCAGGCGTTTTAAGATGCACTAGCCACTTGGGCTATCCTAACAGTTGAGCGTTTATAGCGACTGTAAATCTATTAAGCCACAATTTGCACGTAATAAAATGAAACAGCAAGTAGTTAAACGAAAGGCTCAGTTCTGAGCTGCCGAACATTTTCCAGGAAAAGTCATTGAAACGGCTTCTGCTACTGCTGCCTGCCTTTGAGAAATTCAATCATGCTGATTGAGGAAACCTGGAGAGAGTTGGCTGTTCCTTCCTCCAGTTCATAATTGCCCTGTAGACTATTTAATCGTCTGGAGATGAAACAAAGCTGGTGCTGTAGAGGGCCGGAAGCAAAGGCATGTGCTTATCAATCGCCTCCTACCACCCTGCCGACCCAGCACCCAGTGCTGAGCCATCCGGCGGCAGAGCTGCAGGCAGACTGGATCTTCCGGCTGTCAGTACCGTGGCCTCCCTGAATGCCTTCATTTCATTACAGTAAAGCACGCACCAGCCAAGTTTGTGGGAGTCAACTTCAGAGCAGAGAATGAAGTCTTTTAACTTGCTGGAGAACATAGATATGCATAGATAGACCCAAAGCACTTGCCGGGTATCAATTTGTCCAAAAGAAATCCTGGCATTGACTAAGCAGAACCAAATTACGGTGTTCTTCCAAATGACCACTGGCAAACAAATTTCAGTAGGATCATGACACATATCTAACCTACAAATATTGCAGGTAAAGAAAAAGAAAAAAAAATTAAAATAACATAGGCAGGCGTTTATGTATGCATATTTTTGCATGTTACTATTGAAACTGATTTGTTTTTTGGTTAGTAGGGGGCTTCACTGCCCCGTGTTGGCGGGTGACCCTGGCCCAGCACACAAAGGATCTGGCCAGAAATCACATGCCCAGTTTCATTAAGTTAGAAAGAGAAGACAGGCTGGCAAGCGGAGACATTGAGAACCAGAAAACCTGATACATCTTTCTAATTGGCTTGGAATATTGGTCTTTTGTAGAGCCATGAAATGCATTTCCTCCTGAATCTAGCCAACATGCTGCAGCAGTTTAAGCCCCACAGGTAACTCCGAGACGGTGTCGTAAACTGCCATCTACCTAAACTTTCAGAATGAATTTGGATGAATATTACGTTTACAGAGGAATTCCATAAAGAGCAGTCCCTTTGTTTGGAGCTGTCCATTTGATTATTGCAAAACTGCCTTCTGTGTTTGTTTTTTTTTAAGCTTTTCTTGTCAGTGGGAAATTTTTGAGGAATTTTAATTCTAAAAAACACTTCTGGCTAATGTGTGTCAATTAGGTCCTATTCAATGAATCCACAGTTTTCTGTTACCTGTTCCCTCAGGTAGAACAGAGTCTGATAGCCCTGCCCTTTCCCAGGCTTCTATGCAGGGACCTTTGCTGCCTGCGAACAGTAGGGACACCTGTTTCTGAGCAAGGAGGGCCAGCATCTGAAATCTTAGGAATGGGGCTGCTATTGAAAAAGGGGTGCTTGATAAGGCAGCCACTGTGATAGGCAGCGGAAATTTGATAATGAAAGGAGATGCCTAATAGATTAATCTGGTGTGATTTGCCAAAACACAAGGTTTTCTGGAAGATTATCCACACTCGCAATAGGAAGCTCTTTGTTTCGTGAAAGTCCCCACTTATCATTGTATTCTTTATCTCAGAAGAAACATAATGGTTTACTTGTTTACATGCATGGTAGATATATTCAGAGCTGGGCTGTGGGGCTGTGAACTCCCTTTCATTTGAAATGTTTCCAGCCTGCAGGTTATTAGCTAAAGGGGAACAAGCAGTTGGACACATATAAAATTTAAATCTGCTTTGCTTAGATTGGCAGAACTGACTGTTATTTCATCCACTGGGAAAAAGTTTTATTTCCTGCTCAAATACTTTCAGAGGAAAATCACAAGCTCATTCGTAGCCATATACCTATGTGCATGTGTATATGTTCAGGGCTAAGAGATCTGTCTGCAAAAATGGACATCTTATATTCAACTGGTTAGTTGCCACTAATTTTAATTATTTCATTTATTTGCCTTGCTTATTCTATTTTGTTTGACTTTCCATAAAGCAAGTCCCGTGCTTTACATTATTTACATTGAATCCAGCCCTTGATGCATCTTCAACAGTACAACTTTGGTTTCTGGAATTGATTTTTAAATATCTGACACATCCGGCAGGACAGAACAACCAAAGCACAGTGCTCCTACTCTCTGAATATAAACAAAAAGTATCCCTGTGGTTGGACATGACTTGATTAAAGCTCTCCCTACTCTTTCATATTTTTTAAGTAATCTTCCCTTATCGGCAGAATCCTGGTTTTTTTTGTTGTTGTTTTTGTTCTCGTCCAAAGCAAAGCTTGCAGAGGAAATAAATATCTGTACTGTGTAGTTACATATGCAGAATTGCATGGCCTGTGCTCCCAGTGACTCCCTGCTCCCATTTCATTGTTCAATATTTTTAAAAAGTGACAGTGAGGTAGGGGAGAGTTACTTTTATGGAAGTGGGTGAGGAAGGAATTATTTCTGACTTAGAAATTGGGGAGGCACAGCTCTTCTCTTCTGCTGTTCTTGCTACATTTGGAGATTTTCGGCTGTTGGATAACCTTGGCCAGTAAGTGTCATCGCATTACATGTGTAAATGCATGAGAAAGGAGAATATAGAAAATTATAAAGGGGTCTAGGTGTGGAAATCTGATAAACTCCTCAAAAGAGAATGGATCTCAAAAAAAATTGTCTTTCTAGACCAATTGATGGCTACAAACAAAAGTTAGTGGTTCACACAAATGAAAATGGATCAATTGCTGGGAAAATTTGCCCCTGGACAATACATGGCAACGAATGAAACATGGCATTGTTCCTTCTTCAAACAGGGTTTAGAAGTTGAAAGTCCTAGAAATCCAGGGTCTACATTTATAGTTTATGTTTCATATTTTATATTTGTTTGAGGCACATATGGCCTTTATGTCTTTCTTTTCTAATCTTCTAGTTAATACAAATTGTGTCTGTTCTTGTGTGAAAAATAACTTTTCCCTGATGGCTGAATCTACATATATCACATCTCTTAAAATTATACTCAAGTGATCTCACTTGAGACTGTGATTTCAAGTGCTTTCCTACAAGTTTTCCTCATGGTATCTAAGATGTTTCCTAATTAAAATATTTGCTTCAGAGGTGGGTCATTATATATTTTCATTTATTTAGAAATAGCTTTTGTTACTTTTTTAGAATCCTTCTAATTTGAGTGATTTTGATCAACCTGAGAAAAGTAATTGTCAGTCTTTCTGGTATTTTATCCATAGCCACACATATTTTCAAACAGTTTATTTATTTAAAGAATACACCCGCTCCCAGTTAGGTTTCTCAATGGAAACCTATGACTGCGTGACCAGACCTAAAAACCATGGTATTTCCTTTTCATAGATGTTAAAACACCATGAATAAGCAGGATTCCTCACCATCAAGCACCTTCATGGTTAATTAAATCTCTGCACATAGACACATAGAAGCCCTGTGTCTCTGTGGTGTAGTGATGCAGTACCAGGGATAAATACAGAATAAAATTGCTTGTTGGCTTTGGAAGGCTCTCACTAGAAGCTGAATACTTCAAATAATGTGTTTTACTTTGGCTACAATTTTTTTTACTTTGTCTAGAATGATTTTATTTTCAGGGGTAGAAATAGTCATTACCCTCCAAAGCATCTTCACAATGAGAAGTCCTGTAGGGAAAAAAAAATTAATATAAACAAGCACATTAAAATCCTGCTGTGCATTTATAGAAAGATTTTAATGGCCTAAGAGTCTCCGTTTTATAAGCCTTTTCTGCCCCTGTTTTCATATTAAGCACAGCCACATGAGATAAGGCTGGTTTTGAGCCCTAAGGGTCACATATTTCTGCTTGCTTAGTGCAATGTCTACGGAATAAAAACGTTTTCCTTTTTTTTTTTTTTTTGCATGCAAAATGTTTTTTTTTTCCCTCTCAGTATTCATATACTTTCAGTTTTCCAACCCATGGGTCAGAAGCTGATCCTACCACACAAGAAGTTCTCTGCTGCTTTGCCTGGGAAAATATACATTTTCATGCTAAATATTTCTCAATAAATATTTCTTTGCATAAAATCCTTGATAGGCTTTCCATTGGTTTATCCCAGGATAAAACCAAACTATTCTATTTTCTTCTCATGCCCCACTCCCACTCATTCCCTATAGTCCAGCTACGCTGGGCTTCTTTCAGCACCTTGAGCTCAGTACACAGTCTCGGGCTGCAAAAATTTTGCACACATTGTTCCATTTGCAGGGAATGCTCTCCCTTGTTCCTTTCAACTATGATGCCTTCAGGGATATTTCCCTTTACCTTCCTTAGACAAATCTTATAAGATCTCATAACCCTGAAGATCTCTCTCCTGTAGTTCCTATTGCAATAGCAACTTTATATTAATTTGCATGTCCCTCTTCCTCATTGGAGGTAAACTCCAAAAAACTAACACAGACATGTCAGATTTTGCTCCCTGTTGTATTCACACAGTGGACATTCAATAAATATTTGTATAATGAAGGAATTAATGAAAAATGGAATGCTAGATTTTGCTAATATAATTGAGGTAAATTTCAAAAGCCTTAAATCACCTAAGATGACAAATGTTTTTAGAATCAGGAATGACAGATTGGATCTTTTTTCTCACAGGTAATGCTACATGAGGTGATGGTAGAGCAAAATAAAGTAGATATCCCACATGCATGTCAGCCCAGTGCTGGGATCCCCACTAATATTATCTGTTTCCAATAGGCTCAGTGCTTCTCAGGTCTGCACTTTGTTGCTCCCAGCCCACAAGTCCCCAGGACAAGATACACTTCTGGTTCCAAATACGTGCACACTGGCATCGTGTTAACAAGAGAGTAAGCATAGGGAAAGTCTTTGTGAAACAGTGCTCGCCCATCTTTTATTCATTCAACAAGTAGTTTTCTGTACAGTGTGAGCCTTGCAATGACGTTGAGGACATTTGCAGAAAAAAAGTAACTTCATTGCCAGTTTTACTGATGGCGAGGGAACAAGCCAACAACCTGTCTCACCATAGAGAATGCTATCAGCTGGGAGGATGACACCTTGATTCCACTAGGATATGCCAGCCTCTTCATTCAAGGCTGCCAAGAGACATAAAGTCTTATTTTCAGCCATTCCAACCAATTCCCTGCTGTTGGGACAACTTTTTGACCCTTCAAAGAAGACCTCTACTCAACAAACCCATGATGTTCCAGGCACTGTGCTCAGGGGCCATGAAATCTTCCTGCCCTCAAGATCCTTACTGTCAACAAAGGAGAGCTGGAGCACAGGGGATGAATGATACTTACAGTTCCAAGTTCTGGGGAACTGACGCAATTGTTCACACAGAAATTACAGAGCCAAGTCTGGAAGGAAAAGTGTGGTCACCAGGTTAAGTCAGGGATGAAGAACATCTCAGGCAGAGGAAAGAGTGACCCAGAGCAGGAAGGTGTGAGACTGCAAGGCAAATTCAGGGAGCCAAGATGAATTTATTGTGGCTGGTACAAAGGGAGAGGAAAGGGAAAAGAAAAAAGAGGTGTCAGAACAATGCTGGTACTCATCTATCCATGGATTCATAGGTGGAAAAACTGTCATTGTCATTTCTAGATTAAGGGCATGTGTTGCTGTTTTCCTTCAAACAAAGTAATGGTTTATATAATTCAATCTGCTCTTCTATTTACTTTTCCTGCAACCATTATTGCTGTCTGCTGAGTTGCTATCTTTCCACATCTGCCATTCTGCTATGCAACGTTTGGACTTGAATGGAAATGAACTATCTTGAGCTAATATATAAGTATTAGTTTTCTCTTGCAGCATAAGAAATTACCAAAATCTTAGTGGCTTAAACAACAAGATTATTACCTCACATTTTCGGTAGGTCAGGAATCCAGACATCATGTGACTATTCTCTACTGTGGATCCCAGCTGGGCTGGAATCAAGGTGTTGGTTAGGCCTGCAGTTCTCATCTGGGGCTCAGGGTTCCTATCCAGGTGCTCTGATTGTTAGAAAAATTCACCTTCTTGCCTCAGTGGGACTGAGGTCTCCATTTCTTTGCCAGCTGTCAGCTGAGGACCCTAGAGATGGCCCACATAATTGGCCTCTTGGCCCCCTCTATGTTCAAGCCAATACCAGTGCATCAAATCTTTCTCATGCTTTGAATCTCTGACTTCATTTTCACCAACCAACTGGAGAAAATTCCCTGCTTTTAAAGAGTTTATGTGATTAGGTCAGGTCTATCCAGATACTCTCCCTATCTTATGGTCAATTGTTCTATACAACATAACCTAAACAAGGGACTAAAATCCATCATATTCACAATCCAGGAATTACACACGATGTGTACAGCATGGCACAAAATCTTGAGGCCATCCTAGAATTATACTTACCACAGTGAACCACTACAGTGGTTATGATTCAGTTTAATATAGAGCAAGATGGCAATGACCATTTAAAAGACCCTCCAAACTACCACCTGCTCCCTAAACTCTCCTCCACTGACAACCTATCCCTAATTCTGAAGTTCTTTCCACAGATGTTACTATTCTAGGTTAACCAACAATCAAAGGGACCCTGTCTCAAAAGGCCACATGCTGACCAAGGGGTAAAGGGAGGCAATAACTGGAGCATCCTTCTGCCCCAGGTCTCTTATGTGGGCACATTCACATGTATCAGTTGCAAGGAATCACCTGAGACACTCTAGAAGACAGCTGTTATTTTTGACTGCCAGCCATCCTTTTGCTTTCTCCTGGTAACAGCATTCTTGTTTTCCTTTAGAGAATCACCACTACACCCACTCCAAATCCAGAGGATTTGGGTGGAAATAATCCCCTGCCTAGTAACAGGAGAGGCTATAGGATCCAGATTTGTTCTATGAGGATACAACTGTCTGGTCACAGTGACTTTCTCAAGGATGAGCATAAAACCCAAGCTGAGTCCACCAGAGCCAACACATCCCAAACCTTCACTAGAACACTCAGGATAAAGGAGTGCTCTTTCTTTTGGTGATAGAGGCCTTGAACAGGATTTCTCAACTTCAGCACTGACATTTTGGGCCAGATAAGTCTTTGTTGTGGCAGCTGTCCTGTGCATTTTGCCCCATTAGATTCCAGTGAACCCCTGACCCCTATTGTGATGATCAAAAATGTTTCCATGTTGTCAAATGTCCCTTGGAAGGCAAAATCACCAACTGATGATAATTCCTGCCCTAGAGCTACATGTATCCATCTTGCCGTCAAAGAGACAGAGGCTGACAATAAGTAAATCAGTATAGATAGCAGAGTTGAAAGATAGAAAGAAACAAATGTGGGTGACATCTTTTGAGCACCTTTGAGTCTTTTTTTACTAGGTGTATCCCTAGACTTTTAGGTTATGTACACCAATACATCTTTTTCTTTGCTTAAGCCTATTTTATTTAGGTGTATGTCACTAAATCAGTACTTTGGTGGGCAGAGATCCTGCAGAATGAGATGCTAGAAAATAAATTTGGATCAGTTCTGTTAATGGGAGCCTAGGTCAAACACTTAGGAGAGTGAACTACTTAAAGGAAAGAAACATGGACTTTAATGATAAACTTCATCTGCTTCATTATGTTGTCTCTTTTCTTGCCTAGGGTACTTAAGTTCAAATTTGTCTTCATAGTTAAATGAGTAACAATTGCCTGAGAGATAGCTGCCATATAGCTTCTTCAAGGAGATGTTCCCCCCAAACAGAACTAAAAAGTATATTCAAGAAAACTTTTGTAGTTGCAAGTTACAAAAGCAAAATACTAATTAGTTTAAGAAAAAAAGGAAATGTACTTAATATCATACACACACACACAAAAAAAAAAGAAGAGCTAAATAACTGAGGTCAGAAAAGCCCAGAGATGGAGCTGGTCCCATGACAACTAAAACCAAATCTCTTCCCCTTCCTCAATCCCTGCTGCTCCCTGCATGTCAATTTATTTTTATCCTAATATAAGATGGTTTCTTATAATGGTACAAATAATGACCACTGGACTAGTCAGGGTTCACTAGGGAGACAGAAGGGACAAGAGATATCAGTAAATACTATGAGATTTTTATAAGAATTGTCCCGCATGACTGTGGGGTGCACACATCCAAATTCCATAGAACAGGCTACAGGCTGGGCTGGAGTAAAGATGGGAATTCTTTCTTCTGACTGTGGAAATCATCACTTCTTCTAAAGCCATCAACTGACCGGACAAGACTTCTCTCATTGCTGAAGGCAGTCTCCTCATTTGATTTGTAGATGTGTAGATGTAATCAGTCACAGACGCAATCAATTTACTGATGACTTAAGTCAACCAAATGTCCTCACAGTAACAATCAGGCCAGTGCTTGCTTGACCAAGCAACAGGCAATCAAATCCTGGCCAAGTGGACATGGACTTAACAACCACAACCACCATTTGTTCCAAGACTTTGTCTCCCAGCCACAGAAGAAGGCCCTCTCTGAATCTCTGATTGATCTCAAGTTCAATCAGTCATTCCAGGGAACAGACTTGGATGTGATATCTCATCCCAGAACAATCAACTGTGTCCTGTGGGGTGGGATAACAATATGGGTATGTGCCCACTCTCTCTGACCAGTGATGTGGGACCATGCAAGGAGTCACTGTGGACTGAAGGGAACGGGTTCTTAGAATAAGTAGGAAAGGTTGTCTGTCAGTCATTTTGGAGGAAAGGCACACAAAGCAAACTTATTTTTAAAAACTTTCCCTTGAAGCCCAAGCAAGTAATTTATATGTATATTGGTTCTTCAGGTTCAGCCCATTAGCAACTTGGCTAGGCATAATCATCCTGAGATGCCCAGTCCAGTGAAACAAAATTGGAAAAGAGAAAAAAAAGATGGTTTCCTCAAATCCTCAGCAGAACCTCATTAATGGTCACCTTGTTAAGTAAAACGTAGAGTTATATCTGATAGGAGCCAGCCCAGAAGTTGAAAGCAGTATCTGTAGCAGATCCAGGTATCAGCGCCTTAGAGCCTTTTGGACAGCTCCATTTTTCGTAGACCTTTAGCTTGATCTGGAGCTTGGTTCCTTGTTGACGCCAGAATCAGTCTGCCAGTCTCCCGAAGGACTTGCTGTACTTTTGGATGGAGTACAAGTTCCCTGTGTGTTAGTGCAGTTGAGAAACTTTTCCATGTTCTTTTTTTTTTTTTTTTTTAACCCAATTACACAATGGCTGAGGCTAGAGTGTAGGAGTGAGAGGCAGAAGGAAGCTGCTGGCCAAATAGAAACTCTCCAGTTTTCCGCAGAAAACAACAAATCATTCTGGTCAACCCACAAACTGATTCACATCTTCTTGACCCAACAAAGATAATGAGAGCCCTCAGAGATATTTTATTTTGATAACTTCTGCGCTGTGATCCTGAAAACCATCAGTAATTTAAAGAAAGAAAGAAAAAAGCCCAGCTGTTCCATCCACTCTTACTGCAAGCACATCGGTCAACAGTGGTCGTTAGAAAACTGGTAAACTGCAAAGTAGCAGTCACTAAATATTTTTTTCTGCAAGAACAAATTAGCTTGACAAGGATTCCAGCCTAAGCCAAAGCCAAAAGAAATTACAAAATCCAGACCAAGATTCTTAGCCCGAAGGAGAGATTTTTTTCCCTTTCTACTTCGAAGTGGCTACCACTTCCTGGTGATAAATGGTGTGTAGATAAGAAAAGCTTAAAACACTTCTTCTCTTCAGCCCCCTAGTCATTTTTTTCTCTGTAAACTCTATCTGAGGCAAACTAATGCTAGGGAAGGGGACAACTCTAATCTATTTTTCTAGGTTTTAAAGTCTTAGAACTTATTTGTAAAAACAATGATTTTTAAACATTTTCCCCCAGCGAATCCACACATAATTTCACAAAGAAACTCAAAATATAAAACCAAAATCTGTGGAGCTGCTAGGGTCGTAAGGGAGCAGGAGGCCCAGCGTTCCTGGTGCTTGGCGTCCTCTCTCCCTCAGGGTTCCACAGAGAATTATTGGGAAACCAGTGTTGTAAATCACTCCTAACTTGCGTACCTGGACAAAAGTCAAACCACGGTCACTCTGAGACATTTGAAAATGAAATCTGGGGCAGTTTCTCTAGCTGGTGCTGCAGAAAAAGCATGCATTAGTGTCTTAGAGGTCCAGTAGTAGTTATAGCATTGTGAAGATGGAATTTCAAGCTGGAAGCTACAAACGAGAAACTTGGAAACAGGGTGGTTCACCTGCAAATGCCTGGTGGCCAAATTCCCATGCTGTGAAATGAGGCTAAGCTTGCAGGGGAGCTGGAAACTATACTCCTTCCCACCCCTGGAAAAGTCCATATAGATCGTGTTACCTCACGGATCACCAGAGTTTTGCTTAATTACTCTCTGGGAGACTCCAATCCTTGTTCCAAAGGGAGAAAAAAAGGAGTGGAGGGACTGAGAGCCCACTTGTCATGGTTGCCTGGGCAATTGAGTTCCACGTTACTCAGTGTTCACCCTAGACTTTCTCCAAGGTCCAGGTGTCAAACAGTAATGAAGTCAGATTGCACCATATGGGCTACAAATTCATGGGATTTGAGAGATTTGAGGATTAATTTGCAATTGATGGCTTGCTATCTATGATCTCTAAGAACTTAAATCTGATGCATATAAAACCTTTCAAGAATGATTTCCTGCTTTTTCCAGAAAACAGAGATTCACTAGGCTAAAAGTGCCAAGTTTAAAATCCCAATCCAATTTGCATTTTAAATTATTCAATTTGAATCCAGTTCAATATATATGTGACTAATCATTCTCATTTCCCTCCTAAGACATCCTTGGGAGGTAGACAGCTAGTTGCTCCTATGGACTTGCTCATATTTAACATTGATAAGGGAGAATTCCTTGTTCTTCCATTCAACTCTACACTTTCTCCACCATCTTCATCTCTACATCCACCCAGTTATTTATGTTAAATCTTGGGGGTTATGCTTAATTCCTTCAAAACCACATTCAGTAAGATTAGCAACTTGTCAGCAGTACCTCCAATATAGACTCTTCATCCAGCCACTTCTTAGCTACTCAAAACCCTAGACCAAGTCATCATCATCTTTTATATCATCTTATTTCCGTACTGCTGTTCTCCATTCTCTAAGTACCAACCAAAGTGATCTTAAAACCTAAATCAGAAAATATCACAACCCTACCTAAAACCCTAAATGGACCATTATACAAAAAAAAAAAAAAAAAAAAAATCATGCTATTCATCACACCCTAAAGTTCCTCATATTCTGGCAGCCATGTCCTACAACTCTTACCCTCTGCCCCCTACCCAACCTGCCGTCTAAAAGCTAGCCAGATTGTCTTCTTTCTGTTCCTCAGACCCACTTTCATTCCCATTCTGGATCTTGTGAGTTCTATTTCCTCTACCTTAAAAATTTTCTCCTTGGGTCTTTACAGCCATCTCCTTCTCATCACCGATTTCTTAGGTCAAATATCAACCCCTCGGAGAGTCGATGTGACCAATCTGAGCTGAAATGGCCTTTAACCATACCACCTAGGCATGCTCCGTGTCATTATTTAATTTATTTCCTTTATGATATTGTTCATTACTTTAAATTATCCAACATTTCTACTTGCATATGTATTGTATTTCTTCCCAGACTAGAAGTTAAACTTTATGATGCCAGGGATTTTTGTCTCATTGCTCTACTTCCAGTTGCTAGAACTGTGTCAATCAAATAGTAACTACCCAATAGACACTAGTCAGGTGACTCTGGACCAGGTACTGTGCTAAACCCCTTACATGCACCATCACCACAACAGCTAATAAAAGATAGCAGTAAAACGCAGTGGTTAAGAGTGTGGACTCGCACCAGACACCTAGGTTCAAACCTCAATTCACCACTTACTAGCTGTAAAACCTTAAGTAGTTGAATCTCAATTTCCTTATCTGAAGAAGTGAAAATAAAAATAATACGTATCTCAAAGATACAGTGCACTTAGGACAATATCTGGCTTATAATAAACACTTAATAAATGCTATTATTATTATATTATCTTAATGTATCCTCACAATAACCTAATCATAATTGTTACTATCCACATATCACATCTGAGGAAATACTCCCAGCCAGATAAAATAATTCCCCAAAGTTCACAAAGTTAGTAAGAAGTTGAGCTGAAGGTGAAATCTCTCCAAAGACTACACTTTAAACTACTACTCCACGATGTTGCCTCATATTGTGAGCTATTTCCAGTATTCTCAAGATGTCTAGATAATCAGAATTCTGTTTTAGTTTTCATATTCCCTGGTCCTTAGATAGGTTTATAATCTTCAGTCATGGACCATCCCTGCTGAAGCACTGTTCTCTTGTCCTAATGGTTTTGTGCAGGTCATACATCTTGTGAAAATTGACTTGTCCACCTGGCAAAAATTGGCCCAGAAATGGCCCAACCTAAACTAGATCAATAAATCCATGCCCAGGTTTGGACTTGAAACAAATGAAAGCCTCAGATCAATTTCCATCCAATATTTGAAGGTGTGAAGTGCAAAATCAGTAGTTATCAGGGGTTTCATTTTTCACTACAGTGTAAAAAAGGAGCCATCCATCTGCATGAGAAAGAATGAAGTCAAAATGGAAAGATAAATGGGAAACGGACTTTGGCCCAGTGGTTAGGGCGTCCGTCTACCACATGGGAGGTCCGCGGTTCAAGCCCCGGGCCTCCTTGACCCGTGTGGAGCTGGCCCAAGCGCAGTGCTGATGCGCACAGGGAGTGTCGTGCTACACAGGGGTGTCCCCCGCGTAGGGGAGCCCCACGTGCAGGGAGTGCACCCATAAGGAGAGCCACCCAGCGCGAAGGAGGGAGCAGCCTGCCGAGGAATGGCACCGCCCACACTTCCCGTGCCGCTGACGACAACAGAAGCGGACAAAGAAACAAGACGCAGCAAAAAGACACAGAAAACAGACAACCAGGGGAGGGGAGGGGAATTAAATAAATAAAAAATAAATCTTAAAAAAAAAAAAAATGGAAAGATAAATAAGAATCCTAAGGACCTTTAGTTTACTGATTCATGATATTCTGAAACCTAGGTCCTCCTCTACCATTCACAGACCTTGAATATTCAAACCTTTCTTGGAGTCCATGAGCCAGTAAATGGTTCTCAACTTCAAATTCAGGTTGAATTTCTATAACTTAAAACCAAAATTGTCCTTTTCCCATAGGAGCATGTGTGTGTGTGTATATGCATCTGTATGTGTGTTTTCAGCTGCGTGCCTAACATATTGAATGGTCACTACATACTGAATCTGCTTTCTATGCTTGGCAATGCTAGGCATAAGAGATACAGAGATAACTAATCCATAGTCCCAATCTGCAGGAGCCTCCAGTCTGGTGGGAAAAGACAGATGTGAAAAAAGAATACCATCGATACCTTGCAGTAAATACTATAACAAAAGATATGCTTACGGGGTGACAGGAACATAGACAAAAGCTGGCTAAGGGGGAGACATCCCTGTCACCATGCTTTCATTTCATTCCTTGTGTTTCTCAGACTCTTCCTTCTCTCTTTGGTGAGCTCTTTCCTTCAGCCAGTTATTAAATATTGATGTTCCTCACAGTTCTTCTCTCTATATCCACTGCCCTTGGATTGCACGATTTCAGTGATTGCCTCTGTGGGGGAGCCTTTTAAGTCTTTACCTACAAACCAGACTTCCCCTCAGCTCTCGATTGTTCCACTAACTCAAGCCCATCACCTGGATTTCTCTCAAACTACTTAAATTCAACATATCTAAAACTGAACTCATTACCTTTCTCCATAACGTATTTCTCCTATATTCTTTTTCTCAGTTAGAGACATCATCATCCACTCAGTCATTCAAGACAGAAAGCTGAGTTCATCCTTAACAGCAACCCCTTCCTTGCCGTTACCGGACCCCTACTGGCACGCTTATGGCAAGACTTCATCACCTCTCACCAGGACTACCGAATGGAAATCTGACCATGTCATGTTTCTGAAACTGCCATTGCCTTACAGGACAAACACTAAATTCTTTGAAGGGCCATCCTCTGGCCCCTGCCCATTTATTCAGCTTCACCTCCTGGCATTCCCTACCTGAAAGTGTTTGCTCCTAGAGCACTGAACTTTCTGTCGTTTCCCGAATATGTTTGCGATGCTATGCCTATGTGCTTTGGCCTGTGTCTAATTTCCATGTGGGATGTGGGATGCTCTTCTCTTCCACCTCCTACTCTTGTCTCTCTGTTTACACACATGGTTGACTAACCCAGACTCAACCTTCAGCACAGAGCTCAGGTATCACTTCCTCCAGAAGTCTTCCCTGACACCCAGGGCTACGGTAGGTGGCCACACTCTGTGATCCCCTAACGGTTTAGTTCCTTCCTTTGTCGTAGTAGCTTATCATAGTCCATTGTAATTATTTCCTTCACTCAACTGCAAATTTCTACAGGTGATAACAGAATCTTATTCCTTTTTATATTCCTAGCTATTTGAACAGTTCCTGGAACACACAGTAGGTATGCAAATATGTGTTTTATGGATTAATGAAGAAATAAATGAGAAAATGAGTGAATATATTACCATCACTCTAAATCTCTATCACTTTTCGTGATTATCCTGCCCACACTCAATCTCTAAGATTGGGTGGAGTGAGGTGGTGGAGGTTGGGGTGAATATAGGCAGGTTCCCCAGTTTGTTGCACATGTCACCATCATTGCTCACCACTGTCTCAGGCCTTCTCTCAAGAGGTGCACACATGCCAGCCTTCCTGAGGACACGTATATACACATACACATTACAGATGTTCTTTCTTCTTATTAGTACAGGAGATCCCACTATGAGGTAAATGTTGACACAACATTTCTCCTAATACATTTTAGCAGTGATGCAGCATCCCACCCACAACACAAATTCATCTATTCCTTCAGTCATTCATTACACAGTCATATATTTAACACTGACAATATGCTGGACAGTATGGTAACTTTGCAAGAATAATTTTTTTTCAACATTTCCAATTTTTTTTTCAACATTTCCAATTTTAAAATTGCATTTTTAAAGGAGTTCTGGCTCCCTTTTTAACAAAGATGGAAAATGTCTCTACCCCCCCAGTGTGAGGGTAGAAGTGACTGTTTACCACCTTTGGGTAAAAGGACAGTGTCCTTCTCCCTTCCTGACATACATATGCATTACCTTACATGTCATAACCATCTCTTGGATTTCCCACAGTCCCTTCCATTCACCCAAACATGCATTTAGATGAAGCCACACCCATAGCGCCCTCCACATCTCCCTGTACAGGGACAGGTACTTACACTTGCTTCAGCTGGTGAGCCAGGTTCTTCACCTGAAATAAAACCTCTAGCTGGAGAAGGACCAGAGACTGCACTGGAGCAGGTAGCTAGGGAGCCAGAGAGGGTAGGGTCAATGGTAAGGGGAAGCTCTGGGAGGGGACACTGATGAGAGGACTACGGAGCCATATTATTCCAAAAGAGAACAACTTCCTTCTCTTTCATCTTTCCCTTGGGGAAATCACTCAGCAGAGAAAGAAAGGTTTAATAAAGCCACATAGATATTAAGGACAGAAGTTTATCAACAAAGAGTCATGAAGCTATTACACCTCCATATCACAAGATGATAAAAACAATAATCCCCTACAGAAATTTTTGAATGAAAACAAAATGGATTAATGGGAGGATGGATGAATGGATGGATGGATAGATGATTAGATAAATGATTTATATCCTTTCAAAAAATATTTTGTCACCTTTTTATATATCATGCGTTAATATCATATAGTATGGTACCATCTTTATACTAATATATATCTTAAATGTCTCCATACTGTGACAAACATTGAAAATGGGCAATTAATCTTTCAATTCAATCATTCATGTATTTCTAATCTTATTGATGTTGTTACTGTAATCTCTTCTTCCAGATATATTTCAACATAATTTAAGAAAATTAAATATCAAAAGAAAAGTACCTTTATTTTGTTATCATAGGAAATTTTAAAAAAAATTTTTTTAACATTTTTTGTCTTTATTTATTTTTTGAATATTACATTAAAAAAATATGAGGTTCCCATATACCCCCCACCCCCTCACCCCACTCCTCCCCCCATAGCAACAATCTCCTCCATCATCATGAGACATTCATCGCATTTGGCGAATACATCTCTGAGCACCGCTGCACCTCATGGTCAATGGTCCACATCATAGCCCACACTCTTCCACATTCCATCCAGTGTGTCATGGGAGGACATACAATGTCCAGTAACTGTCCCTGCAGCATCACCCAGGACAACTCCAAATCTCAAAAACGCTTTCACATCTCATCTCTTACTCCCATTCCCCACACCCAGCAGCCACCATGGACACTTTCTCCATACCAATGCCACATTTTCTTCGATTACTAATCACAATAGTTCATGAATAGAATATCAGTAAGTCCACTCTAATCCATATTCTATTCCTCCATCCTGTGGACCTTGGAATGGTTGTGTCCACTCCACATCTATATCAAGAGGGGGCTTAGATTCCACATGGATGCTGGATGCAATCCTCCTGCTTTCAGTTGTAGGCACTCTTGGCTCCCTGGTGTGGTGGTTGGCCTTCTTCAACTCCATGTTGGCTGAGTGGGGTAAGTCCAATAAACCAGAGTGTAGGAGCTGAAGTCTGTTGAGGCTCAGGGCCTGGCTATCATATGGTCAGTCCAGAGATTCAGATCCCCTGGGTATATATTAAACCCCAGCACCAACTACAGTTCTGGTAAAAGTAACAGGAGAGGCTTGTGAAAAAAGATCACATCTGAGTCCAGCTCCATCACACAGAAACACAAACTACAAAGAAGGGCAAACTGACACGGCACTGAACTCCATCTGCCATGACCATAGAACTTGTGGGTCTCTGTAGCCCTCAGAAGAACCAATACCCGGGGTTGTATCTACTTTATCTGTCTCTAGGACTCTGCTGAGGTGTGCATAAGGGCAACCCCTCTGATAACCTCCTGGCTCTTTTTTGGAGACTCATAGCCATATAAACTCATTTGTCCTTTCCATTTCCCCCTTGATTCAGGTCAAAAAGCATTTTTAAATCCTGGTATTACATGTACACTGAGATATTCTCCTGTTCCAAGTTGACCCTTTTATTCAAGGTCATTTTTTAGTTACATCATCAGCTGGTACTTGGCAGTAATCCCTCGGTGCCAGGGAGGCTCATCCCCGGGAGTCATGTCCCACGCTGGGGGGGATGGCAACGCATTTACATGCTGAGTTTGGCTTCTAGACTGGCCACATTTGAGCAACACAGAGGCTCTCAGGAGGTAGCTCTTAGGCACCCTGCAGCTCTAGGCCTTGTTCTTATTTCAGGTGCACAGGCTCACAAGCATAGTCATTAGTATCAAAGGCTCATTGTTGGACCTTCATTCTTTTTTGGTCTTTGCCATTGCACTTGGGGGATTGTTGCTGTTCCCTTAGGGACTGTGATAGAGCTTCCCTGACATATGAAGTACCTAGTGCAGTGCTGAGCCCACAATGAGTAATTAGCTACATTTCTTTCAATCCTTCTAAATGATCAAGCTATTACTATAGTGTAGATGGCAGTGAGACTTATATAGTAATAAGTTACTAATAAAAATTTTCCTTAATATTCCCCATGATGATTTAACACCCAGATATATATTTCTTCTCATTTGATAGATTCTCTGAAGTCAGTTTATCTGGGGGTCAAATTATGGTTCTCCCATTTTCTAGCTGTAAGACCTTGGACAAGTTACTTAACCTCTCCAGGACTTGATTTCTTCATCTGTAAAGTAGGGATAAGAGAATTGCTATGATAATGCAAGAAGATAATAATGCATTTAAGGGCTTTGAGAAATGTCCTGCATGTAGTTCATACTCTGTGAATACCATGGTAGGTGCAGTGTTTTAGGTTGTAGACCAGAGCAGAATTGGCCTCCATCAGAAAAGCACCTGGAAATTTGAAAGGTATGAACCACAGCTCATAGACAAAAAGCCCTACAAAGACAAATATCACAGCAACAGGAAAAAGGCCAAGTCTTACATATACTGCTTTTATAGACTTTATGGGACTGATTAGCTTTATATTTCTAAAATTAGCATATAACACTCTTAGAATATCTAAAAATATGCCTAATGCAGAATAATTCATGAGTAAAATAACATTTTTCCATTCTGTAAGAGGGTTTGGAATTGGATTTCAGCAAAATGGTATCAATCAAAAAGTAATTTATAATTTTTAAAAGTAATGTAGGAGCAGCCCAGAATATGCAGCATAAAAATACTACATGCAACTGAAAAGTAAATTGTGTTTTTCACAGAGTAAAGGAAAATGCTACTTCCTGGATTTTGTTTTTAATTTACAAAGATCTCTTATAGACTATTTGAATAATAGTAAGTAATGTAAACTGCAGTTAATCCATTCTTGGAATTACCACAAAAATATACTGGGATATTTTCTGAAAGCTATAAAGCAAAGGAAAAAATATATATGTATGAAAAATGATGGGAAGAAAAAGAGATGAAACATATCACCTTTACGTTTGCAATGCACAAACTCATGAAGTACATGCTTGCAATTCTATTAAGCATGAGATCTCATTGGTTTTGTTTTTGTTTCTGTTTTTTGTATTTTTTTTTAATTGAAGTATATCATTCACACATAAACACAGATAAACAATAAGTGTATAGTAAAGATTGTGAACTTACAAAGCAAACATGCATAACATCACACAGGGGTCTCATACATCACCCCTCCACCAACTCTTTGCATTGGTGTGAAACATTTGTTACAAACTATGCAAGAGCATTGTCAAAATATTACTACCAACTATATTCTTTATCTTACATTTGGTGTATTTTTCCCCAATCCATGGCATTTTTTTAATTTTTTTTCATTTATTGAAATATATAACTCATACATAAACATACATAAACAATAAATGTATAATGTGAACTTACAAAACAAACATATATAACATCAAACAAACATACATAACATCACACCCTACCACCAATAACTTGCATTGTTTTTAAACCTTTTTAACTAATGATTAAAGAGCATTGTCAAAATAGTACTACTAGGGAAACGGACTTGGTCCAGTGGTTAGGGCATCCATATACCACATGGGAGGTCCACGGTTCAAACCTGGGGCCTCCTTGACCTGTGTGGAGCTGGCCCATACGCAGTGCTGATGTGCACAAGGAGTGCCCTGCCACACAGGGGTGTCCCTCATGTAGGGGAGCCCCACGAGCAAGGAGTGCGCCCCATTAGGAGAGCTGCCCAGAGCAAAAGAAAGTGCAGCCTCCCTAAGAATGGCGCCACCCACACAGAGAGCTGAAGCAACAAGATGACTCAACAAAAAAGAGACACAGATTCCTATGCTGCTGACAACAGCAGAAGCAGACAAAGAAACAAGATGCAGTAAATAGACACAGAGAACAGACAACCGGGGTTGGGGGGAGGGGAGAGAAATAAATAAATAAATAAATCTTTAAAAAAAAATATTACTACTAAACAAAGTAGTTTTCCCCTAACCAATCCGATTATTATCTTTATTAATTTATATATGAACATACATAAACAATTAAGTGTATAGTAAAAGTTGTGAAGTTACAAAGCAAACATGCATAACATCATACAGGGGTCCCATACATCAACCCTCCACCAACTCCTTGCATTGTCATGAGACACTTCTTACAAACTATGAAAGAACACTCTCAAAATCTTACTACTAATCATACTTCCTTTCTTACATTTAGTGTGTTTTTCCCCATCCCACCCTATTACTATTTTTTAAATATATTTTTATGTGACAGAAGTTGTAAACTTTTAAAGCAATCATGCACATGTGCAGAATTCCCAAACAACACACTTCCATCAACACACCACAACGTGGTGTGTCATTTGCTAGATAAAATAATATCATCTGATTATTGCCATGTCCATAGTGTACATTTGCTTCACATTTTCCATACTGCCTCAGTATGATTATTATATTATTACTACTAACCAGAGTCCATAGGTCACTCCAGCTGTATTTTTCCCATGCTTCACCACATTCCCAACACCCTGCAGTAGTGATATACATTTGTTCTAGCTAACAAAAGACACTCTTGCATCTGTACCATCAACCACAATTCTCATCTACCTGCTGGTTTACTGTGCTACTCAGTTCCTAGATGATTCTCTAGCATTCTGTCAATTGGCATTTACATCCCTAGACTACCATTTTCAGCCACATTCCCATTTATAAACTAGCTGTTACTCACTGTGTGTTACCATCCACTCTATACATTTCCACAATTTTACAGTAAAGCTAATTAAAATTCTACATACATTAAACATCAGTAGTCCACTCAGTCCTTCTCTTCTCTCCTTTAAGAATCCACTACCTACCACCAGGTCTTGAAGATATTTTCCAATAATTTCTTCTACAAGTTTTATTGTTCTTGCTTTTATTTTTAGTTTTTTGATCCATTTAGAGCTAGTTTTTGGATAAGGTATGAGATGGGGTCCTCTTTCCTTCTTTCAGTTATGGATGTCCAATTCTTTCAGCACCTTTTGTTGAATAGATTGTTCTGCCTGGGCTGTGTGAGTTTGACAGGCTAGTCAAAAATCACTTGACCATACCTATGAGGGTCTGCTTCTGAACCATAAATTTGGTTCCATTGGTCCTTTGTGTCTGTCTTTAGGCCAGTACCATGCTGTTTTTACCAATGTAGGTAGGTACTATGATTTAAAGTCTGGAGATGAGTGTTCACTTTTCCTTTTTAGGATGTTTCTGGCTATTCAGTACTCTTTACCCTTCCAAATAAATTTAATGATCGTGTTTTCAATTTTTTCTTTAATGCTGGTGGAATTTTTATCAGGATTGCATTAAACCTGTATCTCAATTTGAGTAGAATTGACATCTTAATGATATTTAGTCTTCCAATTCATGAGCACGGAATGTTCTTCCAGTAATTTAGGGCTTTTTAAAATTTCTTTCAACATTGAGTTGCAGTTTTCTGAACACAAGTGTTGTGTTTTACATCATTGGTTAAGTTCACTCCTGGCTTTTTGGGCTTTATCTGTCATATTTTATTTTCACCACTCTTTTGACACTTTCAGTTACTTTTATGGATATAATCTTCATTTCTAGACTCTCTTCCAGGCCCTTCTCACCTGTCTTTTCTTTTCAGGCTCTAGCACACCCTTTAGTATTTCCTGAAATTCTGGTCTCTTGCTTAGAAATTCTCTCAGTTTCTGTTTATCTGTGAATAGTCTAATTTCGTCCTCATTTTTGAAAGACAGTCTTGCTGGATATAAGATTCTTGGCTGGAAGTTTTTCTCTTATAGTATCTTAAATATATCAGACCACTGTCTTCTTGCCTCCATGGTTTCTGGTGAGAAATCAACACTTAATCTTATTGGATATCCCTTATATGTTATGCATTGCTTTTCTCTTGCTCTTCTCAGAATTCTCTTTGTCTTTGGCCTTTGACATTCTGATGAGTATGTGTCTTGGAGATGGTCTATTTGGATTTTTTTGGATGGCAGTACATTGTGCTTCTTGGACAGGGATATCTATGTCCTTCAATAGGGTTGGGAAATTTTCTACCATTATTTCTTTAAATATTCCTTCTGCCCCTTTTCCCTTCTCTTCTCCTTCTGGGACACCCATGACATGTATGTTTGCACGCCTTTTGCTGCCATTTAATTTCCTGAGACCTTGTTCAATTTTCCTCATTCTTTCTTTCATCTGTTCTTTTGTTTGTTCACTTTCAGAGGCCATTTCTTCAAGCTCACCAATCCTTTCTTCTGTCCCCTCAAATCTGCTATTATATGATTCCAATGTTATTTAAATTTCATTGATTTCACCTTTCATTCCCATAAGATCTGCTATTTTTCTATGTATGCTTTCAAATTCTTCTTTGTGCTCATCTAGTGTCTTCTTTATATCCTTAATCTCTTTAGGCCTCTCGTTGATTTTATTAAGGATATTTGTTTGAACATCTATGATTAGTTGTCTCAACTCCTTTATGTCATCTGGAGGCATATCTTGTTCCTTTAACTGGGCCATATCATCTTGTCTCTGGTGTGGATTATAATTTTTTGTTGGTGTCTTCGCATCTGGCTTACTAGAGTATTTATTCTGGGTGCAGCTTTTCTCTTTAGTTTAGGACTTCCTGCCCTTTCTCTCTTGCTGGTTGTGCAGTAGGATCCAAGGATGTAGTTGGTGCTGTAAGCTGTGGAGGCTCAAGCTGCCCTCATTGCCCCAGGGACTGATTACGCTTGTCCCAACTTTCTCCTTTGCCAGGGTAGGGACAGAGCACAGCTCTGTGGAATAATCAAAGTTGTGCAGGCCTAGACTGTAGTTGCCCAGAGAGACTGATGAAGCTTCATTCCTCCTTCTCCCCTGCCTGCATTGGGGATGGAGTTGCAGCTGTGTACAGCAATCTATGCAGTGCAGGTCCAAGATGACTGCAGTTGCCCTTCCAATTATTCAGTCTGTGCCAGCAAATGTACCTGCAGTTACCTGGATAGGCTGGTGCAGGGCCTGCCAGTTTCTCTTCTGCCAGAGGTGAGGCTGGAGCCCAGCTAGGACTGCAGGCTGATCCGGGTGAAAGAAACCAGTTCCTATCATTACTGTGATTTTCAGTCAGCCTGGCTTCCCCTCATGCCAGGGGCAGTTTCAAAATGGCAGCTACCAGCCTCTTTCCCACTTGGACAAGTTCAAACTTAAACTGTTTTTAGGGTTATACTTTATCCAGCTGAATTTACTAATCAGTAGCTGAAATTGGTGGCCAACTGTCTCTTTCTCCCCTGTTTTTGGGAAATGAAGCTTCAAATTCCAGCCACAGAATAGCTCCTGGGGTGGCCTGCACTGCCAAAGTAAGATAATCACCAGCCTCCATGGAGAGAGGCTCCATGAGAGCCTCTCTCTCCAAGAGAGGCTGGTGCAGGTCCCCCCCGCTTCCTCCATGCTGGAGTTGGGGCTGGGGTGTAGGCTAGAGCTGCAATCTGATCTGGATGGAAAGAAGTTGGTCCCCACCAGCACTGGGATTTTCAGTCCACCCCACTTCCCCTTGTGCCAGGCACAAATTTAAGATGGCGGCCACTGGCCTCTTTCTAACCCAGACTGGTTCAAACTTTACTAGTTCATATACTTTAACCTGCTGAATTTACTCATCAGTAGCTGAAGTTGGTGCCCAATCATCTCTTCCTCCCCCATTTTTGGGAAGTGGAGCTTTCAATTCCTGTCACAGAACAGCTCCCAAGGTGGCTTGTGCCTCCAGTGGAGGATGGGCACTGGCTTCCATGGCGTGGAGTCCTCTACTTATGAGTCTTCTGGGCAGATGGGCAGTCTCCTCCTTCCACTCCCCCAAGGACATTGCAGGATGCACTTCTGGTCTCCTGGAGCACCAAGAAGATGCTTCAGCTTACTCCAGAGAGCTCTGGGTGTTACTAACTGCCCTGTAGCAGGCGCTGACTCTAGGAGTTCCTTACTCCCCTGCCATCCTGCTGGATGTCCTCAATCTCAATGGTTTTTAAACATGAAGATGCTACAGCACAAGGTGATGTCTCTCAAAGGAGATAGAAGAGAAGCTCTGTGTACTAGCTGCTCTGTGGTTAATACATCCCATGGAATCATTTCAGGCCAGGAATCTGGTGTTTTAGTTCACAGATTGAAGCCCATAGACTGTGCAGCTCAGAGCTAATCATTATGAAAGGTAAATAGGACAAGGAAATGTTTTATTTTTATTTGAATTCCTAGTTTTTCATATTAACTGGTCTTAGCAATAGAAGTACCATAAGAGAGACCAGCAAGAAATTGGGCAAAATAGCATAAATAAGGAGAAAAAAAACAATCTGGAAATAACAACAACAAAAGACTCCTTTCTTTTGGCATTGTTACCTTGGCTCTCCATTTCAGTATATTTTAACTTTTGTTGTGTTTATCAGTTTCCATCTAAAAAATAATGTCTGAGCCAAATTTTCATCCTATGTAACTCTATGAGGATTCTCTTTGCTTTTTTGGAGTCTAATTCTCCCATGGCGTTGCATAAGATGTAAATCTGACCCCTGAGGGAATATTATTTCAATGAGAAGAGAAACACTGCCTTTTATGGTGGCATGGTATCATTTAAGTGGCTTTTTAAATGTAATCTTTAAGGGAGATATAAAATTTATAAGTGGTAATGATATCATTTTAATCATTTGAAGATAATAGAGAACACCAAATGAGAGTGTTTTCTTCTTAAGTGAACTTAATCAAATGCAGGGTTTCAGAGTCTCCAATTTAGAAACACTTCATCAAATAAGAACTTTTCCTGCTGAGTCACTTGTGGTTTTCATGGAATTGGTTTTTGAGGGTAGGAATTTGCATGGTTTAACATTTTTTTCTCAGTCTAGAAGAGCCTCTTTGACTCCCCACCCCAACTCCATTCTCTGGTTCACTTGCTCTTGTGAGCCTGGAGATGTTCTCGCATAAACAACCCATAGGAATATGTGACTCCTTTGCTTCTTCACGCAGATGGCAATGAGTCCACACTATGAGGTCTATGCAGTCAGTCTATAACCCACTCCCCTTGACTCCCTTTGGGCCCACGGACCTGGACTAGCCTCTAACCACAGTCCTTATGCATGAGTAGAGAAACTTTCCCTCTCATAGGAACCTGGATGTGACACTTGTACCAAGCCTCTTTGGACTTAATTTAGGTGTTTTATAATGATTACTTTCTTTTTTCCCTTCACCTATCAATCCCATCCTTTTTTCATCCATTCACAGATACTCTAATGGAGGCCGCTTCTCTGCTAAGCACTGGGTAGACAAAGATAACTGAGTCACACAGAGCTCCTATCCCCAAGGAGATCCAAATACATTCTCAATAACCAAGCTACCCATCTCACTATTCATCTTTTATTTTTTGTGCGATAATTTTTTTCCTTACAACTTTATAAAGATCTAGTGGAAACCAATTCTGCTACTCCAATACTGGTGTGCCTTTTCAGTGGCTTACCAACTAAAGTACTTTTTAAAAGAAATGGTCTGTTTTTGTCACCAAGCATTGTTCTTAGCAGAAATATACCATTTCTTTGAGAAAAAAAACCAACAGGGAATGACCTTTCAAAATATTAATACTGGTTTTCTGGTTAAATGAAAATTGAGGAAGGAATAGAGAAGGAAAAGAAAGACCAACTGTGCGGTCACCCCTCGGGCTGAAGTGTGGTTTGCTGGCCTGGCGGGGGAGCAGCTGCGGCAGGCCAAGCCGCTGCCCCCATAATAGGGTGGTTGGTCGGACTCACCGCCACCCCTGAAGGGAGCTCGGCATGGGCGCAGAGTGCCCTCAGGTCTCCCCTTCTCGGCAGCCATGCTTCCGCGGCCGCCCCTCCTCCCGGATGGTGCCAAACGATGCCTGTGGGGCGGCACCCTTCTTCTTCCTTCTCCCTCCGCAGGCGCAGGGCGGAAAATTCCAGTCTGCCCTTTTCCCCTCCCCCGACAGCAGCAACAGCCATGCGTGGGCGGGAAACTCAAGCCTGCCCTCCACCCCAGCAGCCACCAATCCCTAAACCCTGCCCCTTCCCCCAGCAACAGCGACAGCCAATCCCTAATCACCACCCCTCCCCCGTCCAGTACTGCCCACTGACCTTTCTCCCGCAACCAATCAGAACAGGGCGTGGCTTCGACCAATCAGCCTTCCCCAGCCCCTATAAAACTGTTGCCTCTCCCTCAGTAAAGTGGACTTGCGTGTTTACCTTGTCTCCGCGGTAGTTCTTCTGCGGTGCGCCCTCCAGTCCTGAGAGCCCCCGACAAGGGCCTGGCCTCCCTTGTCCCCAGTTCGTCGCCTGCTTCTCCGGGCGACCCCTTCGTCGCTGGCTTTGCCGGGCGACCCCGTCAGCCGAACCGCGCAACCCCTGTGAGACTGATCCCTCGTCTGCTGCTGGACCGACCCCTCGTCCCAAGTGGGACCGACCCTTCGTCCCAAGCGGGACCGACCCCTCGTCCAGAGCTGGACCAACCCCTCGTCTGCAGCCAGACCCCACCTCTACCGACCAAGCAAGCCGCCGCACAACTGGGCTATGCATGCCTAATTCTATATGATTTAGGCTGTTTCTCCTTTAATGTATACAAACCTTTCCTGTCATATTCTAGAGTAAAGCTATCCAGTAGAACTTTTGCAATGTTGAAATGATTTATGTCTATGCTGTCCAATACAATAGCTACTAACTATATTTGGCTAGTGAGCATTTGAAATGTGACTAGTGTGATAATTAACTTTCACTGATTAATTAAAATTTAAATAGCCACACCTGACTGGTGGCTACTGTTTTGGATAGTACAGTTTTAGAGTCTTGAGTTATATAATGTTGAGTTTATTTTTACTATACCCTGTAGAATAATTAGGTATTTACATATACTCATGCCATTTTCAAATTTTATTGCAAGTCACAAAGCACAAAAATTCTGCGTTATCTTTTTACTTATCCAAGAGGAAAATGTTCATTGTTCTCTCTCAAAACTTACCTATTGCTGAAGCTTCATTTACCTTTTATTTATTTAGCAGCAAATTTTTAAAAGGAAGTTAAGTAAAAGCATAATATGATTTTTGTTCTGGGAAACACGGCTCCTACATATAGTTTTGGTCTCTTTAATATAAAATTACTACAAGATCAATTTTGTGTTTGTAACCACTTCATCTTGATTTTTCATTAGTCTGTTGTTCTTTATTGCGCTAGCAGTGGCTTCAAGATCCATGCTGTGAACCTTATCAGAATGCATTTCTTCCAGTATTTTAGGTAACTAAACTCCCTTGGAAGGAGCCCGAAATATATTCGTATTGTACCAAATTCTATACAACATTTGGGTTACAATAAACACACGTGCATTTTTCCAATATTCTCATGAAAGCTTTGTGATATTATATAAAACCAAACTTCTTTTAGGAAAATCATAATAGAGATATTGCTCACCTAATTTATGAAATTCTAAATAGTTGAATTTGGAAATAATAGTTATTTTATTCCTCTAGTAGATATGTCTGGAAATTTTTGTTAATAAAGTTACTTAAATAGCTACTTTTAGTCATTCAAATGTTTTATTTTATGAAAATTTTGTAGAGCTAGATCATGCAAAAATCTATGAGGTTTTAATTATCAGTTCCTAAAAATACCATGTGGTGGTTTACTGGTGTTGTTTAAAATATTGTGCACCATATAAGATTTATATTAACCATTAAAAATAGCATGTTTTCAAATAATTACCTAAAATTTTAGGTAAATTTAAAGACAAATTAAGTAGGGTTTCCTTAAGATGACACATATGCCATGGTTTTATTAAAATTTTTGTGTAAGTCAAAACAAATACTGGTATAAAAGAAATAATCCTTTAAAGTATTTTTAATTGTACGTAAGGGCAATTTTTTTAAAAGTATTTCATATTAACAGTATATAATTATCCAGTTCTAGCACGCTAAAAGTTTAAGTATGATAAAGTAATAAGTAAAATAACAAGGAATAAAGTAGTTATAAATTAATAAATATCTCTTTGCTAAGATAAACTTTATTTAAAAGAGGCAGACAAATGTTTTCTTTTCCTAAAACTCTTTCAAACATAGTTGAAATGCAATAAGAATTGTAACTGGGAAAACATAGGTGATTATAACACAACAATCTGGACAAACCTCAAATCACAGAAGATGGCAAAAAATGAGAGCCATGTGTTTAAATCCTTTCGATTCATTGCTGGTATTCAGATGTGAGGGTGCTAGCCTTGACATTAACCATTGTCTCTAAGGAATAACACATCAGACCAGGAGGAATTCTCAGACTTTAGCAGAGCCGCGAAGGTCTTTTGACTACACAGGCTGTTTGCAAGGTTTTATCTCATTTGTGACTCAATCTCTCACTACTAAGCTAAGCAAAGCCTTTGCTTGAAAAGAACCATTAATTGCTTGGAAAGAAAAACACAAGTTCTCTATCAAGACACTAGAACAACCCAGATACTTTTACGGAACTAATATTCAACCAAATTTAATAGCGGTATGGAATATTCATGTACCTGTGAAGCTGTAGAAATGGGATATAAATCTAAAAGATCATTGCTCAAATATGAGATAGTAAATGTTTAGGCAGGTACGTTACAAGGGTACATTAGGAAGGTAATGATTCTCAAGAAATTTAGATGGGAAAATTTGTTTAATGCCATAGTTTTGCTGTTATTTAATTCAAAATCTATTTAAGTAGAGAGAAATAAGAAAGGCAGTAGGGAAATAGAGCCAGTCTCAGGAGAAGAAACATGATATGTAAACTGAATGTAATGGATGAGAAGAGTTCAAGAAGTCAGGAGCAAATTCAGGGATGTTGAGAAACCAGTTCGACTTCCTTGAGTTTTTCATTCATTTAGTATCCAGACACCAGGGGTAGAAGCAAAGTAATGGAATTTTAAGTACTATATACCACTTTACGATGATTGACCAAGAGTCTTATTAAAATTACTTAAACATTTATCAATGACAAGATTAGTAAACTATCCCTTTAGAGAATAAATTTTATCAATGATTTCTGAAAAAATTCCAAAGGAGCTACCAAGGCAGTCAACACGTAGAACTATTCTGGTATGGTTGTATTATTTGCTGCCAGAAGTGTTATGATGCAAACTTGACTTTTGATGAAGAGCATCAAAGTTCTGATCTGTTTACTGAGTTATAGAATCTTAGGCTTAGAAGTCATCTTAGATGTTGCAAATTCAACCCAATCTTTTCTGTAGCATCCCTGCTGAAGCTTTATCCAGACTCTTACTAACACAAGCAGCATTCGGCAACTTAGAAAACAGATAGCTTTTGGCTTCAGAGAGTTTTTGTTGTTTTTGTTTTAAAGATTCATTTTTATTTATTTCTCTCCCCTTCCCTGCTGCCGCCCCAGTCCCTGCCCCCGCCCCAGTTGTCTGTTCTCTGTGTCCATTTGCTTCGTGTTCTTTTTTGCCCGCTTCCGTTGTTGTCAGCAGCACGGGAATCTGTGTTTCTTTTTGTTGCATCATCTTGTGTCAGCTCTCCATGTGGGCAGCACCATTCTTGGGCAGGCTGCACTTTCTTTCGCGCTGGGAGGCTCTCCTTACGGGGCGCACTCCTTGCAGGTGGGGCTCCCCCACATGGGGGACACCCCAGCGTGACATGGCACTCCTTGCGCATCAGCACTGCACATGGGCCAGCTCCACACGGGTCCAGGAGGCCCGGGGTTTGAACTGTGGACCTCCCATGTGGTAGACGGACGCCCTAACTATTGGGCCAAGTCCGCTTCCCTTCAGAGAGTTTTAATTGTTAAAAAGTCCTTTTGTGGAGTTCCAAAGTGCATCATCTTTAAAATACCTGTCTCTATTATGACTTATACTTTCCTTAGATACTCAGCATAGGTTGAGTGCCTCCTCCCCAGATAAGTCTTCCCTTCTTAGCTCTCATAATTTCTCAATTATTGTGATTTATAGTCTTCACCATCTTTTCTGGGTTTCTCCAGTTTGTCATCATCCCTGATCCATTAGGGTCCCAAGAAACAATATTCCAGGTGTTATTGACTTAAGCAGAATAGAGCAGGACTTTACGATTTTCCATGGCTGGGTTGGGTTCTTCAGCAGCTCCATCACACTGCTAGCTCATGTTGATCATGTCGTTCACTGTAAGTTAGCAGCAGGGTTTTTTTGCTGATACCCTTCAACAGCTTAAGGATGTTCCCTTGAATTCCTAATTTCCTAAAAATATTTGTGATAATTGAATGTGAATTTTATCAAACGCTTTTTCTGCATCTACTGAAATAACCATGTAATGTTTCTTTGTTAGTCTACAAATGAAACAAACCTCAAAGATACATTTTACAAATGTTAAATCAACATTGCATTCGGGATACCAATCCAATTTGCTCAGAATTTACTGTCTGATTTACGTACTGCTGGATTCTGCTTGCATATATTTTGTTTAGGATTTGTGCATCTATCCTCATGATTAACATGAACTTAAAATATTCCATTTTTATAATATCTTTGTCGGGTATGCTGGCCTCATCACACTGAGGGGGGAGCAGATGCAGCTCAGTGGTAGAGTGCCTACTTCCCATGTACAAGGTCCTGGGTTCAGTCGCTGTCACCACCTAAAAAGCAAACAAACAACAACAGCAAAAAAACAAACAAACACAACGAGTTAGGCAGTGTTTCTGTTTTCAGATTCTCTGGAAAACTTAATGTGCTAATTCTTCCTTAAATGTTTGGTAGAGTTTGCCAATATCCATTTGTTCTGGAGTTTGTTTTTTGGGCTGGCGGGCAGGGGATATTCTTGAAGTTTCAAAATTACAGAATTAATTTCTTCAATAGCTCTGAATTTTTCAGATTTTTTTCATTGTGGCTCTTTCATTAATATCTGGTTTTGCTTTTATTATTTTCTTCTATTTTATGCATTTATTTTGTGTTCTTTTTCTAACAGCCTGAGATAAATGCTTATCTCATTTATTTTCAGCCTTTGTTCATGTCTTATAAATGCATTTAAGGCATTTATCCATCAGCATTAGTATATTGTACTTTCATTGTCATTCTGTTCTAAATATTTTTTAATTTCTTTTGTGATTTCTTTTTTATATGCATGGGTTTTTTAGTAGTGTGTATTTTAATTTCCAAACGTATGAGGATTTTCCAGTCATCTTTGTTAATTTCTGCCTTCAGTGTGTAATGGTTATGAAAAGATATGTTGCCTATGGATTTATAAAGGTCACACACTTCGTGCCCAGTCAGTGCTTGTGAATGTTCTGTACATGTATGAAATAAAGACTGTTCAGTGGTTGTTAGCTACACTGTGCACCCCCATGGCGACTGGGTCACAGTTGCTGATAGTGTTGTGTAGCTCCTCTAGAATATAACTGCTTTCTTACTTGCTTGCTCTAATAATTACCGAGAGAGTTGTGTTCCAATCTTCCACTTGGATTTTTTTTTCTTTCTTTGAGGCCTTTCCATTTTGCTGTATTATTGAGGCAAACTTAATAGTGTCATACAAATTTAGAATTATGTATTCCTAGCGAACTAAAAATACCATTAAGAAATGACTCCCATCATTCTCTAGTAATAATTTTTGCCTTAAATTCCATAATTCCATTTTATCTGATATAAATATAGTGTTGTCAGCTTGTTTTGTTGTTGTTGTTAACTTAGCAGAGCATATCTTTTTTCCACTGTTTAATTTTCAACCATTTTATACCCTTATGTATTAGTTATTATTCTCAAAAACAGCATGTGGTTACTTTTTGTTTAATTCAGTACTATTTTTTTACTTTTCATTGCATAATTTAGTCAAGTTAATTTTAATGTAATTACTAATATATTTGAGGTTAAATCTACATTTGTCTGTTGTTATTGTTTCACTCCATTCTTGCCTTATTTTAGATTATTTATTTCCTTTTATTTCTTTTTTTATTTAGAAACTACATGATTTTTGCAAACTTATTAGTGTTTATGCTAAAAATTATATGCCCTAACTCATCAAAATCTAGTGTTAGATTTCTAAAATGAGTAGATGCTTTTTCTGCATCTACTAAAATAACTATGTAATGTTTCTCGGTTAGTCTACAGTTTACAGAAACCTCAATGATGCATTTTACAAATGTTAAATCAACATCGCATTCTAGACAGCAACCCAATTTGCTCATAGTATATTGGCCATCTATCTCAGTGATGCAAAGTTGGTTTAACAATCAGAAGTCAATCAACATAATTCACCATATTAATGGACTTAAAAACGATATGCTCCTCTCATAGATGTGCAAAAAGCCTTTGACAAACTCAACATCTATTTCTGTTTTTTTTTTTAAGCCTCTCAGCTAACTAGGAATAGAAGGAAACTTCTTTATCCTAATAAAGTGCATTTACAAAAGCCTATAATGAAAATTAAACTTAGGAGTACAAGACGGAATGCTTCTTCTCTTTGGTCAGGATGGAGGCAGGAATATCCTCTTTTCCACTTCTGCTCAGCATTTTACTAGGAGACTAGTCATTGCATTCAGGAAAGGAGAAGAAACAAATGGTATGCAGACTGGAAAGGAAGACGTAAAACTTTCTTCATTTGTGGATGCCATGATCACCAAAGATGAAAATTCAACGAAACCTACAGAAAAGCGAGTAGAACTAATAAGTGAATTTAGCAGGATACAAGATCAATATACAAATATCAAATGTTTGAGGGAGGAGAGTGGGGAGATGGCAGAGTAGGGAGCTCCAGGAATCAGTCCTTCCACCAAAACAACTATTAAATAGACAGGAACTGTCTGGGACAACTATTTTGAAACTCTGGAGGCCAGAAGAACACGGTACAGCATCTTTGGAAGAACGGGATGAAGAGGGTGATAAATTACAGTAAAGAATGTAAATTGCTCTCTCTGCACGATGGCTGGCGTCACCCATGCCCCACTCTTGGGGCAGGCTGTTGCGAGGTCTCTCACCTGGCTAGCTCACTGGTGAGAGAAAGGAATATAAAAATACTCTTTCCCACAAATAGCGGTGGGCATGATGATCACTGATCACGGCTTTGGATCGCTGGGGGCCCGACTCTGAGGACAGCCATTGTTTCAACCTGCTCTGGACAAAGGTGATGACAGCCATTGTTTTAACCCTCCCTGGACAGGGACGGAGGTGATGGAGATTTAAAGATGCAAAGCTTCCGGAGGGCTGTGGTGGAAAGTTAGCTAAAGGGCTGCATTTGCTGGGAGAAACCCTTGGCGCTCTTCTGACTCCCTCCCAGGGTACTTTGGAGCCAGTCTGTGCCTCCTTTCTTGGTCATTGGCCCTGTTTCGAATGGGAAAGACTGACTTTGGAAGGTCCTCTCTAGTTTACTCTTCCTCCAAGAATTAAGCAGCTTGAGACAAGGAAAGGATCGAAAGGTTGTAAGAAACCATAGAGGCAGACAATCTGGAACAAAGGCCTGCCGGCTTCAAACACCAGGGAGCAGAAGGTCTGTCTCCTGGAAAGTAGAGATAACAACCAAACTCCTGTAGGGGGACTCCAAAACAACTAAAAAGCAAGTCCAGGAAAAGACAGAAGCCAGGAAAGACAGGGAAAATCCTGCACACTGCATTCACCTTGAACAGACTTTCCTGATAGAAGGGTTGAAGCTCAAGAAAATCTGTCTTATCTCTGGCTGTTTACAAAACCAAGAAACATTTTAAGATATTAAAATGTACAGTGTACAACAAAAAAGTAAAAGAAAAACAAAAAAAACCAGGAAAATGATGGTCCATCCAAAAGGAGAGAATTAAAATGCAGAAAACACCAATGAAGAAGATGGGACTGTAGACATACTGAACAAAGGCTTTGAAAAAAATAGTCTTAATAATGCTCAAGGAAATGAAGGAAATTACAAAGAAATAACAAAAGGATTTCAGGAAAACAATGAATGAGTAATAGGACAATCTTAGTCAAGAGATAAAATTATGACAAGGAACCAAACAGTACTACTGGAGTTGAAGTCCACAAAAACTGATGTAAAAGATGTCCAGGAAGGTGTCAAGAGCAGACTGAAGCTGGCAGAAGAAAGAAATCAGTGAACTTGGAAAGAAAACACTTGAAATGAGTCAGGCTGAGGAACTGAAAGAAATAAAAAAGAAATCATAAAAGTGGAAATAACCTAAAATACTTCTGGGACACCATTAAGCTCACCAATATATGTATTGGAGTCCCAGGAGGAGAAGAAAGAGAGAAAAGAACTATTTTAGCTTGCTAAGAACTGCCAATGCAAAAATACCAGAAATGAGTTGGCTTTTATAATGGGAATTTATTAGGGTAAAATCTTACTTTTCCAAGCTTCCAGAGAAAGTCCAAATCAAGACATCATCAGATGTGGAGACAGTGTCCACTGGAGGTGCTGAAGTCAGGGAGAGGGAAAAAGAGGTGTAATATGGGAGCATTCTCAGCACTTGGAATTGGCCTGAATGACATTGCAGTGACAGATTCAGGCCATTATATATCCTGCCATAACCTACAGAATTGAGTGGGAGAGAGTGTAAACTACAATGTAAACTATAATCCATGCTTAGTAGCAATGCTCCAAAATGTGCTCAGCAATTGTAATGAATGTACCACACTAATGAAAGAAGTTGTTAATGTGGGGAAAAGTGGAAGATGTGGGGAATGGGGCATATGGGAATCCCTTATTTTTTTTATGTAACATTTTATGTCATCTATCTTTTAAAAATTAAAAGAATTTAAAAAAGAAAACAAGCAAGACAGCAAGCTGACACGACAGGGAAGCACAGCAAGCTGACATGACAAGATGACACAAGAGACACAAGAAGAAAAACATTATGAGAGGCCCAACAAATCAGGGAACAGAGGTGGCTCAAGTGATTAGGCACCTCCCTCCCACATCAGAGGTCCCGAGTCCCGGGTTCAGTTCCTAGTGCCTCCTAGAAAATCAAGGAAGATGAACAGACACAGCAAGTGGAAACAATGAGGGGGTGGGGAGAAATAAATAAATACATAAATAAATCTTTAAATGAAAAAAGTCCGACCAAAAGTCGGATCCTGGCACATCCTGGACTCTAGCCACATGGCAAGGCAAAATGGTGGCCAGTCTCTGTGTACTTTCTACAGGCTCACTTTTCCCCACACTCAGCTGTGAGTGATCAGGCATGTGGCTCATCCACTCCCAGCCTCCTTTCTTCAGCTTTGGCTGTTCTGCTGATCCCAGCCTCCGGCCTCTCTGTCTCTCAGGGTTTCTCTGTGTTTCTGCAGCTGTTGGCAATCCCGGAGTCCTTTCTTACATGGCGAGGTAAATGACAGCTTTTCTTCTCCTCTCTCCTCCACTTACATAGGACTCCAGTAAAAGGATTAGGACCCTCCCTGTGCCCTGCAATCTAATCAAAGACCCTTAATTGAAGAAATCTAATTAAAGGTCCAAAATACCTTATGTGCACAGAAATGGGTTTGCTTAAGAACATAATTTTCTGGGATCCACAACCAGGATAGAGGCAGAAAGAATATTCAAAGACATGGTGACAGATAACTTGCCAAACATAGAAAAAATGTTAATATGCAAACTAAGAAACTCAGAGAACACCAAACAGGATAAACATGAAGACAAATATATCTATCATATATTGATCACACTATAGAACGTGAAGGACACAGAGTTCTGAAACTGCCAAGAGAAAAGCAATGTATTATTACATACAAGAGAGTCTCAATTAGATTGAGTGCTGATTTCTCATCAGAAACCATGGACACAAGAAGAAGCGCTGAAAGGAAACAACTGCCAGCCAAGAATTTTATATCCAGTGAGACTGTCTTTCAAAAATGAGGGAGAAATTAAAAACATCCTCAGATGAACAAAAGCTGGGGAAGCTCATCACCACTAGCTCTACCCTACAAGCAGTGCTGAAGAGAGTTCTTCAGACTGAAAGACACCAGGCTGTGTTATGAAGCAACATAAAGAAATAATGACCTGCAGTAAAGGTAATCATTTGGGTAATTATAAATGCTAGTATTATTGTAGTGTAATGTTTGGTATGTAACTCCACTTTTTACTTCCTACAGGTATAAAAATGAAAATATATAAAAAGTAATGATAAAGCTATATTTTTATACAATAAGCAAAGATATAAGTGCTAATAAGTACAAAAGAAATGGTGGGAGGAGAGAGGGATATAGAAGTATGTATATGCTCCTGAGGTTAAGTTGGTATCAAACCAAATACGATTGTTATACATTTAGGATGTTAAATTTTAAACCCATGTAAACACAAGGAAATTTTTTAAAAATATCTAGATAGAAATAAGAAGGCATTCAATATGATAGAACATGAAAAATTAAAATCAAATAAATGATATAAGAGGACATTAACAAATGTGAAGGACAAAAAAGGTATAAGACTTACAAAAGCTAAATTCCTGTATTATCAGTAGTGGCTTTAAATGTAAATGGATTAGACTTGTCAGTTAAAAGGCAGAGACTGACAAAATGGATAAAAAAGCATGAGCCCACGATACACTGTCTGTAAGAGATTCACCCTAAATTCAAGGAAATAAGTAGGTTAAGGGTGAAAGGGTGGAAAAATATATACCATGCAAGAAGTAAAGAAAAAAGAGCTAGGGTGGCTATACTAATATCAGATAAAATAAACGTTAAGTCAAAAACAGTTATAAGGGACAAAGGTAGTTATCATATGCTGATAAATGGAACATTTCAAAACAGGAAGATGTTAACAATTATAAATCTATATATGCACCTAACAGCAGAGCTCCCACATATATGAATCAGATACTGACGATTTGAAGGGAGAAATTAACAGGTCTACATTAACAGTCAGAGACTTGAATACACCATTCTCAATAATGGATAGAATATCTAGTCAGAAGATCAATAAGGAAATACAAGAGTTGAACAGTACTCTAAACCAACTAGACCTAAGAGACATATATAGAAAACTTCACCCAACAAAATGTCACCCAACAAAAAAACTACATATTCTTCTCATATTTACATGAATTATTTTCTATGATAGACGATATGTAGGTTTTACAAAACAAGTCTCAAGAAAATAAAAAATATTGAAATCATACAATGTTTATTCTTTGACCACACAGAATGAAGCAAGGAATCAATAACAGGGAGAAAGGGAAAATTCACAAATGTGTGGAAATTAATATACTGTTAAACAACCAATGGGTTAATGAGGAAATCAGAAGTGAAATTAGGAAATACCTTGAGGTAACGAAAATGAAAATACAATATGCCAAAGCCTATGAATGCAGCAAAAGCAGTGCTGAGGGGGAAATTTACAGCTCTAAATGCTTACATTTAAAAACAAGAAAGACTTTAAATCAGAGGCCTTACCTCAAAACATTTAAAAATAAGAAAGACTTTAAGTTAGAGACCTAGATCTCAAAAGAACTAGAAAAAGAATTGCAAACTAAACTCAAAGGGAGCAGAAAGAAGGAAATAACAAAGATTAATACATAGATAAATGAAATAGTGCTGAGAAACAGCTCAGCGGTAGGTTGGCTCTAAGGGAAGGCAATGCAGAACTTTACGAAATAAAGGACAGAAAGACACAGAGAGGAGATAAAGATGGGACCAGGAGATTCACAGCTTCAGGAACTGTGAGCCTTGACCCTAGTTTCCACCTTGTATTTATCAGAAACTACCAAACAGTTGTTTGCTCTCAGAACTGCAACATCATCTATAATAATAGGGAACAACTGCAATATCCACAGCAATAGAACAGGTACAACATTTACAATAAGGAACAGATCATAGGAAGTTCAAATACAATTTAAACTCTTTTTCCCACAGAATAGGAAAAACAATAGAATCAACAAAAACAAAAATTGGTTTTTTGAAATGATTAATAGAACTGTCAAACCTTTAGCTAGACTGACAAAGAAAAAAAAAACAGAGGGGATACAAATAATGAAAATCAGAAATGAAAAGGAGACATCACTATTGACACCACTGAAAGAAAAAGGACTATATGAGGATACTTTGAACACCTCTATGCCAATAAATTAGATAACCTAGATGAGATGGACAAATTCTTAGAACCATACAATCTACTTACATTTACTTAAGAAGAAATAGAAGATCTTAACAAACCAATTACTGGTGAAGAGATTAAATCAGTAACCAAAAAACTCCCAACAAAGAAAAGCCCAGGACTAAATGGCTTGACAGGGGAAATCTACCAAATCAATTCCTATTCAGCTCAAACTCTTCTAAAACACTGAAGAGAAGGGAACACTTGCTAATTCATTCTACGAGGACAACATCACCCTCATACAAAATCCAGATGAAGATGTCACAAGAAACAAAAACTACAAACCAGTATCTCTTATGAATATAGATGCAAACATCCTCAGCAAAACACTAGCATACTGAATCCAACAACATATTAAAAAATTGTGCACAAAAATCAAGTGGAGTTTATCCCTGGTAGGCAAGGTTGGTTCAACATGAGAAAATCAATTAATATATTACACCACTTAACAGAAAGAAGGAAAAAAACCACAAGATCATCTCAGTTGTTACAGATTTTTCACAAAATCTAGCACCCCTTCATGATAAAAACACTTAGAACAAGTGTATGGGAGTTGTTAGAGTGTATATATGATAACAGAAAAAAATGTTTAATCTATGGAACTACACAACACAGTGAACCCTAATTCAAACCATGGACTTTAATAATATTGACAGCATAAGAATGTGCTATCATCAATTGTATTCCACAATTGATGCAAGGTATTGGTGATTGGGGTCCTGTATGAGAGTCTTCTTTTTTATGTATGATTGTTCTGTAAACCCACAACTTCTCTAATACAGAAAAAAATATTTAGTGAACAGTTTCCATATGAACATGAGAAAATGAAAATTTTAATGAAAATACAATTTATGATGGTATGAAATATATAAAAGACTGAGAGATAGATCTGACAAAAATGTGTACTACTGATACAATAAAAATTAGAAAATATTGCTGGGAGAAATTAAAGAAGGCCTATATAAATAGAATGATATATTGTGTCCATAGATCAGAAGAGTCAATATTGTTAAGATGTCAATTTTCCCTAGATTGATCTACAGATTTAACACATTTTAAATGATTTCTTTAAATCTTTGTGCCCCTCAGGGCCCCAAAGACCTTGCCATGAGTTCCCATACTTTCGCCAGATGCCCCGCACACCCAGCAGGAAAGGCTCCCTACCTGGATAGTTCCCTATTCATCAGACCAGTGGCACTCACCCAGTACTCAACCACCACCCCTACTACTTTTTAGATTCTGACTTTGGTTTCATTCCATTTCCCAACAATGTATCATTGTGTGGGTTGCTTTATTTTATTTTATTTTTCTGGCTTCAGATTTGTTAAGCCTTTTAAATCTGTTGGTTGATGTCTTCCATCACCTTTGAAAATTTTAAAGTCACAGTCACTTTAAATATTGCATCTTCTACATTCTTAAACTCCTGTATTTCTGGTTCTCCAAATGAGTGTATGTTAGAGTACCTCACTGTACTCTCTCTGTTTCTCACTCTCTCTCATGTATATCTCATATTTTGGTCATTCCATGCTTCAAAATGGATAGTTTTGGTTTGTTTTACCTATCATTAAGTTTATTGTTTGTTTCAGTCTGGGTTAGCTTTTACAATGGGGATTTATTAGGTTGTAATCTTACAGTGTTGAGGCTGAAAAAAATCAAAACATCATCAGGTGATGCTTTCTCCTGAAGACTGGCCGCTGATGATCCTGGACTCCTCTCTCATGTGGCAAGACACGTGATGGTGTCTGCTGGTCTGCCCCTTCTCTTCTGAGTTTTCAGCTTCCAGCTTCCTCTGGCTGTCTCTCTGTGCTTCTGTGGGTCCCTGCTGTCTGCATACCATTTATAAAATGCTCCAGTAAGAGGATTAGGATCCACCCTGGTTTCCACCAGCAGCAAACCATCACACTGTTTCTCTCTTTGGACGAGTTTGGTTTGCTCTCAGACTCAGCTGTTGGATTCTCAATTTTTGTTATTAAGTGTTCAGTCCTGAAGCTTCTATTTGGTTCCTTTCAAATCTGCAATATCACATTTTAGTTTACTACTTCTTGCTGAATTTAAATCCAGTGTTCATTTCCCTGAACACAGTAAGCATAGTTATTTTGTAGTCTGTGATAATACCACAATGTGGAGTATGTTTGTGGGTTTCTGTTGTTGTCTGTTGCTTGCACTTGATCTTAATTACATTGTCTTGGCTCCTCTCATGTCTAGTTTTATTTGGTTGTTTGGTGGGCTTTGTATTTGAAAATAATTTTTAGACATTTCTTGAGATCTAAGAAGGAATTATTTTCCTCCAGAGAAAATTGTCTTCTTTTCCCAACACTTAATTTTAATAAAATTCAAAAATACAGGAAAGTTTAAAGAATTTTACAGTCAACACATATATGTACCATTTAGACTTTACCTGTAATATTTTACTATACCTGCTTATTAACATATCTATTCACCTACCCATCTGAGTGGATTCTGTTTTGCTTCTGCCAATATATAGGGACTACAACTATCCAGGATTACCTCAATGTAATTTCAGCACTTGAGATTTTCTGAACTAAAGGGTTCAGTCAGTGCAAAAGCTTCTGGTTCTTTGCACTTTTAGTGTGCATCCTTTCAGGGTCCTAACACAAAGCACAAGGTGGTTTACCAACACTCTCTCCTTTGGCAGACCCTTTGACCAAAATTTTGGTCCCCTGTTTTTTGAGGCTACTAGAAGAACTGCTTACTCTCTCAGTCCCATCTTTCAGATAAACAAACACTCCCTGGACAAAAACAGGCCCATGTTTTCTCACTCATTTCTCTGGATTTTTATCTTCTCCTGCATCTTAGAACAGCAGTTACTTATTATTTTGGTAGTTCTGTAATACTTTCAGGAATGTTTCAAAAATTCCAGATATTTATTTTAGTTGTCTTAGTAGAAGCATTAGTCTGAATGATCTAGACTACCATTATCAAAAGTGCTAAGTGTTCCATTCTCTCATGACCTCATTCAAATCACCATTTCCCCCCAGATTTCTATAAGACAGCTCCTCTCAAGGTCAGTAGTGATTCCCAAATTGGTCATTATCAATGGTCAATTCCCAGATCTCATCCTGAGTTTTTGGCAGTATCTGACACAAATGGTGAAGCCTTCTTTACTCACTGGAAGGGTTTCTGGGATATGCCAGTCTCCTGGATTTTCTCCCACTTCAATAGCTGTTCCTTCCCAGGCTCCTTTGCTGGGTGCTCTTCCTTGCTAATTATTGGTGTGGTAGGAATAAATCTTTGCAAAAGTTCACTTCTTTATGCTTACTTTCTAGGTGATCTCCTCTAGACTATAGGTTTAAATAATAAATATACCCATCTTGACTGTCCAAATTTATTAATCAAATCCTAAATATAAATATCACAGAGAAGTTATGTTTCATATTTTTTTTTCAGTTCTCTAAGCATTTATATTTTGTCTGGCTTAATTTCAGAGAGTACTGTATACACGTTCAAAATAATATTCAGTGCTCCAAAGGATCTTGTAGTTTAATGAAATTGCTTTTCCCAAATGAAAAATGAGAAGTCATTCTTAGAGAAAAGAAAAGAGGATAATTTACCTAATGTCACACAACAGCCTGGTAGGTAAAAACAGAATAAAAACCTATGGGCTGTAACTTTTCAGCCATCTACTTTATATAAGGTTGTCTATGCAACCTTTTTTACTAGAATACAACCTTTTTACTAGAATATCTAATAGTCATCTTGAAATTAACATGCTCCCAGCTGAGTTACTGATTCCTCTAAAATGACCTTCACTGAAACCTCTCCTCCTCAATGTTACCCATCTCATTAAGTAAATGACACATTCACTCACCAAGCTTTTCAGACCCAAACCTATGTCATTACCAAATTTATAACTTTATGAACTTCACCACTTTTGAAACATTTTGCCTTCCATATCTTAAAATATTTCTTCTGCCCTGTTCTCTTTTCCTTCTTACTTCTGGAATTAAAAACAAAAACACCCATATGCTTGAACTTTCCACCATGCCCCATATGTCTCTTACACATTTTTCTATTTGTGCCTCATTTCTCTCAGTCTATCTTCCAGTTCATTAATCCTTACTTTGAACATTTAATATGCTGTTAAATCCAACTATTAATTTCTCAGTTGCAATTATTTTACTTTTCAGTCCTAGTAGTGCTAGTTAATACTTTTTAGTATTCTAAGTATCTGCTGAACTTCACCACTTTGTCCTGTATTTTTTTAGCATGTTGATCACAGGTTTTTGAAAAACATTCATGGCTGATACTCTAGTTACTGGATATCCTATAGATCTGTTTCTATTCTATTGTCTTGGTTTTCCATCATTTTGCTGTGTTCCCTATATGCTTATTTTGATTGAATGTCAGATATTTGAGACTCTGGATGGTGTTATTTTCCTCCTGAGAATTTATTTTTGCAACTGCTATTTTACAAATATTTTACAAATATCAGTATTTGAGCTGATTCTGGTTTGGTTTTTGTTTTTTTTTTTTAAGATTTATTTTTATTTGTTTAATTCCCCGCCCCCCTCCCCCACTTGTCTGTTCTCTGTGTCTGTTTGCTGTGTCTTGTTTCTTTGTCCGCTTCTGTTGTCATCAGCTGCACAGGAAGTATGGGCGGCACCATTCCTAGGCAGGCTGCACTTTCTTTCGCACTGGGCAGCTCTCCTTACGGGCGCACTCCTTGCGGGTGGGGCTCCTCTACGTGGGGGACACCCCTGCGTGGCATGGCACTCTTGGTGCGCATCAGCACTGCACATGGGGCGGCTCCACACGGGTCAAGGAGGCCCAGGGTTTGAACTGCAGACCTCCCTGTGGTAGACAGACGCCCTAACCACTGGGCCAAGTCCGTTTCCCTGGTTTGGTTTTTAATCAGAACCACTTTTACTTGAAGGGTGTGGCCATTCAGGGGGTTAACAGAGGGTCTGAGATGTTTGCCAGAGCCCCTACATTTTGGCAGGAACAGAACCCAATTTTTTTCTCCACAGCCTCATGAAACTGCTGAGAGTTCTTTTCAGTTTTTCAGCCTCTCCATTGCCATTTGTTGATCTGTGAATACCTCAAGATGAAAAGCAGCCTTGAATGGGCTCACTATCTGAACTTACCACTTTTTACAGGGTGGGGGATGGGTCAAGGGCTGGTATTCTTGGCCTTTCTACTTTTAGTAGCTCTCTGATGCCTTTATACCCATGTTTGTTTTATGTTTTACCAAAGATACTCTAGTTCTCAGTGTGTGGTCTGATACAAGCTATTTCACCATAGCCAGAGTAGAAACCAAAGGAACCCACCTTGATTTTCTCTTTTTTTAATATCATACCCACATGTGCCCTACTAGAAAGTCATGTGGATTCTGCCTTACAAATATATCTTGAAAGTAACCCAATCATCACCAGCAACATTATCACCACTGTATTCTAAGTCAAAATCACTTGGACAATTGCAATAGCCTCCAAAAGGGCAGAGGAGTCAACTTTTATTTTGAAACAGAAGAGAAGAGCAGCAGGGTATGGATAAAGATACTTTTGCATATTTGGTGTTAATTCAGAAACATGAGGAAGTTTCCTTTCTGGCCCCTGCTCTGTCACTTAGGATTTGAGGTCTTCTGCTGACGGAGGGGCAGGGCCACAAGGTTGAAGTTTTACAGAGAGCAGAAAAGTGATTTGACCAGAGAAATGCAGTACTGTTGTCCTACTTGAGGCTGTTCATGAATTCACAGAACCAAACTGCCATAATACATAACACAGAGAAAGTAGATAGAGTTGACGCAAACTTGGGTTTTTAAGTAAATACAGCCAAAAGAAAAGAGTGGAAGAACTTCATTTCTACGAAAGATCGTTATTGCTGAAGTGATTGCACAAGTGCTCATGGGTATAGGTGTGAAATAATGAAGACTAATAGATTTGGATAAAGTGAAATGTTCACTAACCTGGAGGTTCCAAATGAGGCAGAAGAATGATTTTAGTGGGGTGGTTGAAAGACAAGCTGGAAACAGGAGGATTGTGGTCACAGATGGTCTCCAAAATCAGTGATATTGGAAATGGAGAAAATGTAGGTGATGGCAGTGCCTAAGGTGAGGCTAGAGATTAAGTAGAGTGAAGAGTATGTTCTGGGGGAAAGGAGGAACTGCGAAGCCTTGGCAATGGCAGCTGATCCTGTGGGCTCTGAAGTAACTCAGGATGAGGACAGGGCTTGGGGGTAGAAAGCAGGGCTGGAAGCCAACAGCAGCAATGTTTTCCAACAGTTGGGAGGTTAAGGAAGAATGGCCTGACAGCCTAGCACGGGCTGCAAGCTGAAGATGACCAGTCATCTGAAAGCTGCATGAGAAGAAAGACTGTCGCTCGGTCCAAGCAGTGTGGGTTGTTAGAAATTAGATGGCACCTATGTGCCAAGGTTTCATGATAGTGGCTTCTTTGTTCCCCAAATCTCAGACCTGGGACAAGGCCGAGAATTTACAGGGCATTTTGGGAATGACAGGAGAATAGATGATTGAGGGTCAAGTGTTGATAACAGATAATCTTCAAGTTACCCTTCAACTTTGAAATACGACTTTATGAAGGATTTGTATATATTGTTTAGACATGATGTTTCTTAAATAAGACACATCAGAATTCTTAATTATTTTATGAAAGATTAATTTAGTTGTGATATTAAGTATACTTAAATATAAAAAAACACACTCCTGGAAATGACTGTCTCATTGGTGAAGGAAAAAATGACAGTATTAGAAAACTCATTTCACAAAAATTTGAAGACCTGTGCTAGTCATGAAAAGACTTAGATTTTAAATGAGTTGGTGGTTTCATGAAATAAAGCCATAATTTTTATCAATTAATAACCACAGTGACTATCAGAGCATATTGAAAACAAATGTGCAGAGATCTTGAACAACCTAATAATTTTTTATATTAGCTAGAGTTGTCAGAAATTCATATTATTCTAGACTATTTGCTGTTCCTTGTATCAGAATTCATGACTATTGTGCCTTTTAATTAAATGGTCTTAGATATGATAACAGGTCTGTACAAACATAAAGATCTACCTTTTCTTTTGTGTAATAACGCTGGTACTTAAAACAGTATGTTGAACTTACCAGGTATTCAGTAAAACCTGTTTAATGAATGAAAAAGTGAACCAAGATATCTTTCATTAACTTGGTACTCTCTGGATAACTCAGATCTAATCAATAAGTTTTAAAAAATTCTTTATTCCAAATTTCTGTGTAAAAAGAAGAGCATATCCTACTTCTTTTTGGAAGATACACATACATGTATACCTAATATGAAAAATTATTAGGTTGTTTAAGATCTTTGTGCACTTGTTTTCAATGCTCTGGTAATCAATGTGGTTATTAATTGATAAAAATTATGGCTTTATTTTCATGAAACCACAAACTCATTCCACAATCTAAAGAATTAGATCCTTGGGATGATTAAAACCTACACTTATAGATAGGATAACTTTCTATCCCTCTTTTCCTTGGACAATCCCTGGTATTATGGGCAATACTCTCAAAAGCATTCTGGTTTGGAAAATAAAATATATGGTCAGTTACTTATAAATAAATATATATGGTCAGTTACTTATAAATAAATGAGCTGCAGGACAGCACATAGAGCTATATTTCAAAAGAAACAAAAAATATAGAGAGGAGCAAAATATGAACTTATAAAATCACTTTATCGTAGTCAAGTTGAAATTGTCTTCTCCACAACTTTCTGTGGATGCTCCATAAATATCAGTGTTATTTTTTGCATTCATTATTTGAAAACAAAAACAAAGTTGACTAATGGGGACTTGGGTTTTAGAACAGATTTCTACTGGGTGGTGACATATGATATTTATCTGTAGACTCAGTAAAAGCTATTAGCTTTTGGTTCCACCACAGAGAGACAGCAGCATGTGATGCATGATATCCAGAAAAAACACTAAAATGGTTTAACGAGCAAATTTCATTGTACCCTCAGGGGTGATTGTTAGTCAAGATCACTCCAAGTCTGCTAGAACAAAGATCAGGATATAAAGAAACATAGAGGTACCTTCCAAAGTGCCTTGATCTTTTCTTGATGACTTCTAGTGTAACTGTCATCCATGACATTCTCAACTGACAGTCTTTTAAGTCTGGAAATATTACTTTATTCTTCCTTTCACTTATTTTCCCCACTGGCATTTGTATATATTTTCACATGAAATTTATACACACACACACACACACACATGATTAGTTTAAGAATAAAGAAAGATTTGTCCTGAAATTACCTTTTAGAATTAAATCTCTTTGGAAAGAGTATGACCCTATTCAAACCAATGAAGCATAAGGAAAACAGCCTTCTGGGTTTCTGGGGTTAAGAATTTGGACTAACAAAATGGTAGCTCATGTATCACTAAATGTCAGTTCATTAATAATTTCCACCTGCAGTTCTTTAGAGATACTATTTTGAGAAATTCAATTTTGTTTAAAGATGTCTTAAAAGTTTTCCACTGCAGAGTTCAGGGTGGATATATATACACGTTTTATAGATGAAGAAACCAGAATTCAAATTTAAATATCACAAGGGAACAAACAACAACAAGTGTAGGATCAAGGTTTCTATACATGGAAAAAGAAACTTGTTACTCGTGTTTTTTTAAGGCTTTGGAAAGGGAGTGGGGCTTAAATCCTATTGTGCTTGTTTTAATGGTTTTCATATAATGTCACTAATAATATTGACACTTTTTGAGCACTTACTCTGGGCCGAGAATTCAACTAGGTGCTTAATCTACATTAATTTAATTCTCACAGCAGCGTTTTAATCTTGTCTTCATGACCATTTTGCAGATGAGGAAACAAAGGCTGAAATGATTAAGCACTTTGCTTTTGCCTCACAGAGTCAGGATTCTGACCCACATCTGTCTAAATCCAGCACATCTTCCTCACACCAGGCTGCTACTCTATTTCTTAAACCACCCATGATGTTCCAGAAAGTGTGCAATTACCTCCAACCCAGAGGACAAACCGATGAGTTTGTATCACCTGCATTTTGCAGCTAGAGAAACAGAAGTTTGTAGCTCTGGTCAGGATCACAGCTTTGCTTGACTGCAAAAAAGTTGAGGTCTTTCCCTTCTACCAAGCTGCTTCTTCAATGTGAGCCCCACTATAATTATTTTACTTTAAACAATGTAAATAACCAATGTTCTTCAGTTCTTTAAAAGTGCTTTACTTTAAGGGGTCTACACCTGGTACCTGCCGTCATGAAGTGGTTTGCCTCTTTCTAACTCAACAAGACCCATTGTGGTTATCGATAGGCATACGTGTGTACATCATGTGGAGGTACTAGAGACAACGTAATGGGGATGGGGGCATACCATGACAAGCCGATGAATCTCCACAGTAGCTAGTTTTACCATTTTCACCTGACATTTTCATGTAATACTGTAAAGTATTATGGAATATTGGAAATATTGGTAATATTGGAAAATGCTATGAATAAGGAAAGTGGGATTTTAGACTCTTAAATCACTTAAAAGATGTTTTTAGTATTTTTGAACACTTTCTAGATTATTTTAGGAGTTCAATGTTTCCAGTGTTTTATCATTTGCCAGTAAAATATTTATGCCATAATTTATAGCTATGTGACATCAGACTAGTTACTTCTGTGACTCAGTTTCCTTTTCTGTAAATGGAAAAAATAAATGTACCCACTTCTGGGGATTGTTGTAAGGATTGAATAAGCTATTTCATATAAAGAGCTTATATCTTAGAATTTGGGTAAAGACCTGGCAAACAGCTTCTTATTATCAGTTGAAATTTTCATGATACTTGGATTATGAAGGTATTTAAATATACACACACACAACACACAAATCAAAGACTTCCAATGATTTGTTGCTTGTCCACTTTTCCTTTTCCTTTGGCAATATCTTCATGGCAAATCTATGTTTTATGAATACCAATTACATACCCTCCCTAGTTGCAATCATTTTGTTTTTGAAATTGGAGAAATGCTGAACTACATCAGAAGTGACCCATGAAAAAGAAGACATTTTGAAACTAACAAAATAAAGAAGCTTACTACTGAAAAATGGCAGTAAACATTAGACTGAGAAATTTGGTGAGAGACCACCTCGTCTATATTTATTATCAATTATCTTTTAAAATAGATTGTGGCTATTGTTATCATCTTTCATATAAAAGAAATCTTGAATCAAGTGACTACATGATGAAATGCCTTCCAAAGTTTTTAGGTAGATGAAATACAGCCTGTTCCTCATAGTAGTGGGAAAGCATATTTTTAAAAAGGCAAACCGAATACAGATTTTAGCCCCAAGAATATTTTAGCAACAAGTTAACCTTATCTATAAAACAAATACCATTGACAATCATAACATTGAGACAGTTGTCAAGTCTCAGGATATTCAGCTCCACTGTGGCCCTCAGCGTAGTAATATGATGGACTGCAACAAGAACAAAGAGAGGATAAGCTTCCAATGTTTGCCATATTTGGGTAATTTTTAAAGACATCCATAATGGAAATGCTGAAGTACACTCTTCTGAAAGATTTGTTGGCAAAGTGAGATTTGTGTGTGCATGAATACTTGCAGTATATGTGTTTGTGTCCAATATTATGAGTGAAAAAGTTCACGGTAAGTTTCATTATTTAAAACTCTGTTTCTTCTGTAAACTTTGCTTTTATGGCTAGTATTGTGAACTTTGTTGATTATCATTTTAAGTTGGCAAGGCTTGGATTTTCTCTGCCTATGAGGTGGTGCCAGAGCATACTCAGTGAAATTTGCTCATTCTGGAAAGATTGTAGATTAAAGGCAAACAGACGAAGTTAAGGAAGACAAACATGCTTCTGAATGCTAATTAATAGAGTACATCACAGAATAAAGCATACAAATCTTTCATGTCCATATGGTATTATGCTTATATTTGTATCCCTGCATCAACAATGTGGCTGTTATCTTTTTCTATGTACATTGCATGTTCTGATTTAAAATTTCAAAATGCTTTCCCATGTCAATGACAATCTTAATAGAGTCCAATTAGTTCCACAAGGCACTTTCTGATGCACAAGCCTCTGGCTTGATTGCGGTGAATGGTGGGTATTTCCTGTGTTCCAGCCCACATATGGATTGAGTAAGGCAGTGGCAGAGGGACTACTGTTTTCCTTCACTACATCTTCATTTCTTTTTCACAGGCTAAGCCTTTTTTGTTTTTCCTGGCTCTGTTGTCAAAATACTGACCAAAGTTTTGGCTCATGGTTTGGAACACCAGGCCAAAACAATCCTCTGGAAACCAGTGTGGCAAAATGTATTTTAATCTATACATTCACCATTCAGCCATGTGCATAACCACACCCACTGACCCACTCTGTGGTTTAAAAACAACATGGGTTTGCCCCCAGAACAGTTTGATTTATATGACAAGCTTTTTTTCAAGCCTGCTCTATCAACATTAAAAATGTTCTGAGGCATGGTTTCATCACATCTCTTATGGGGGAAAAAGTATTAAGTCCACTAGGATTATTTCTGTTTCTATTTTTAAAAACAAGGTGAATTCTGCAGATTTCTTTTAAAATCTATTAAATAATAGGAGATTCTTCTAAAAAAACTGCATGAAAATATATCTGAATCAGAAAGTAGTTAATACAATCATAAAAGCATGCTCCACAGGTTACAAATAAGAAAAGGTTAAGACATTTCCTTGAATGAGTCATCCTATTTTGCTTTCAGGCCAAATCAAAGTGATTAATTTTAGGAGGTTAGAACCCACTTTTTTTTTTTTTGTCTTTCTAGAAGTGCTGGATTATTTCTTTAATAGTCATTTTCCACAATACAACAGTATCAAGATATCCCAGCCAACTTTTAATGTTTCTGAGAGATAAGATCATCCCAGGGGTTTCCTGAAGAACTTTACTACCTGTGGATCTTGCTCCTTATTTTTCATCTTTCATTTCCCCCTCTAAACAGCCACTGAATCCACTTTTTAAAGTTGTAAATTAATGACTTTTAATGAATGCCAATTGACTTCTTTGTCAACAAAAACAGATTTTGATTTGCATCTAGAAGTACCTGCTACACTCAAGACATCTGCCTTAAGGCTACGCTGGAAAGTTTTACTGAATTACATTAAATTTGCCACCTGGATTTTCTCCCAGATGAACAGCAAGAACCAGAAACTAGTCAAGAAAATGTCCTTTGCCTTTAAATTAAGTATTAAATCTTTCAGCAAAACGCAATTTATAGCGTGTGCTGCAGAGAATTTTATGGTTTCCCCTCCCCCTGCAAAAAAAAGGGAGGGCAAACTTTTCAAAATCCATTCTCTTTCTCTGTCTGTGTGTGTGTGTGTGTGCGCGCGCGTGCATGTGTGTCTCCACCCCCCCACCCCACCCCCCACCCCTTGTTTTAGTTAACTTTATATTTCCAGTACTTCTGGAAGGTTAAAGTTTTCAAAGGTTCAAAATCTAGGTCCTCTCTTTTGCGTGTAAAGCACACTGATTTGGGCACATGGCGTAAGAGAGCAAAGGTGGAAAAAAGCATGGGGTGACCTGATTGCTGATGACATACTTCGGGCTATTCGATGCTGCAGTGTTTATGAGATATTTTAGTTAGTTTGAATCGTTAGACTTAGTTGTCTGTCCCCGCTTCTCAACCTAATGACTATTTCCTAAGCGGTAAACTTCGGAATACCAGAGGCGCCTCCAGTTGGAGTTAAGTTGGCGCTTTTAGATTTCCCGACCCCTGATAACACCCTCCTGTGTATTTAGCATTAGGGTTTAAGATCTTAAAGCAGAGGCAGCCTACGCCTGTCGTTTCCAGGGCATGCGTGTTCTCTGCTGCTCTAAGCATCTATGACCCCCAGCTGTCTTCACCTGGACTCCGTCAGGCAGCAAAACCCAGTTTATGCACCAGTGTAACCCCCTCCCAAACACGTGCGCTCAAGGGTGGGGGAGGGAGGTGGCCCAAGCGACATCTTTACATAAGTCTCTTTGAATTGTACATCAACTTTACATTCTGAAGACTGGGCACATAACCCGGACTGCAATGCTCATCCATAAATGCATTAGAAGGCAAACGATGTACCTGGATCCCCTGCACCTAAAGGAGTTGAGACTTTTGTAAGCTAAATTTTACTCTTAATAGAGCTCTTAGTAGAAGATTAAAAACTCAGAAACAAAAGAGAGAAACTGAAAATAAGGAGCAAACAAAATGCAACTGTTATTTGTGAACAATAAGGCTTTTATTTGTGATCTGCGATCTCTTTGTCCTAGAAACAGTGGATATTGAGTTACCAAACGTTTATTAACTATAAGACTAATAAAATAATCCTTGAAGGACTGAAAAGAATTGAAAAATTGTTGTATTACACTATTTTTATTAGAATGTGCAGCTTATCGCCTATTAATAATACATTCTTATTTTTATTGCAACAGGAATGCATCTGTTTTTAATACTTGCTGTATAGATTCATTACTCTACCAGGCTTTCTGATCTGTGTCTGCAGTGGCAGAGTAAATATCACAATTAATGCTGTTTTTGTGCCTCCAGGTTCATCAGAGATATTATTGGGTCTACTACTGTTGTCCTGGTTTTCAACTCAGGTGATTAGTGTAGGGAATAAAGTATGTCTACTCATAATACATAGGAGATTGCAAAGACACAGCAGACAATCAAAAACATAATTCCCAATGAAAAGAAAGCATGATTCTTTAAAAAGTGTTTAGGAGGGTGCACAGCAGGGTATATTTTCTTTCTTACCGGCAAGGGTTTGTAACTGGATACGTTAACATTACTGAGAACATGAAAACATGAAACAAAAGTATTGATTCAAGAATTCACTGAAGAAAAGAATCCAAGTACACATTGACTGGTTTTTATTTTATTCTTTTAAAGATCAAGTACCATCAGTTACTTATGGCGGGCAGGTACAACTTGGCTGATGCTTCTCTTCCTGCATTTTTCAAACATTACACGAGAGAAAGTGTTATTTGTATTGTTAAATTTACATCATCTCCTCTTTAATTGCATCAGCTGCTAACGAAATCTAGAAATAATGACATTTAAAGGGAAAATGGCAGCCATCTCCACAAGACTGCAGTTTAATGGAAGAACCTAATTAATTTAACCTCACAGTCGTCCATAATGGCTGCAGTTCATCATTCCCTCAGATGGAGCTCAAAGGAATTAGCAATGACTCTGCCTCCCCAGACTCCACAGTTTGACTGGCCAATGGGAGATTTTTTTCTTTATATTGCCTCATGTCCTATATTGGCAATGTCTGCTTTAAGTATACCAGGAATATGAAGTGTGTAACCTTAAAAGGTGAGAACAAAAAATCCAGTATTGAGTATTGCCTGTCTTCGTTGAGAGATGAAGGACCAAGAATTGAACATTACCTATCAAAATTGTTTCAGCGTTAACTTGCACGGAAAGAGGAAAGCAACGTTTAATGGCGGGAAAATGGGAGAGATTTGCACGTGTCTACAGCTAGCCTTCGAAAATGGCATTATTTACTTTCTTTCCCAAATGATTTGCAATATTTTTACTGAGCCTTTGCTAATATAAGGAATTGGAGAATGGCAGGGTTCCTGTATGCATGCACAGCTCAACTACAGAACAGGGCTATTTTAAAAAGATAGGTTTTGAGTAGTTTTACGCTGTGATTTCTCCTGTGCCGTGACTCTTGCCCTGCAGCCTATGAACTGCCCAACTGCATTATCAGCGAAGAAATCTGAAATGTTCTCTCCCTTCCGAAGAAGTCAATTTCTTTCCAATGTCAAAAAAAAAACACCTGTTTTTATGTTACTCCACATTCCTTTATTGTGCCTATAAACATAGATTCGTGTTTCTCTGATCACAGGGAACAAAGGTAACCTCAGAGATTATTTCCCTTACGTAATTTATATGCATTAAAAAAGGAAAGCAGTTCCTTCAACTGCTTTTCAATTTGACTGATAGCAAGCATAGCGTAGACGCAGACCTGGAGGATGTTGGGAGCGGAGGAATCGCCAGAGGACAGAACCTTTCCCCGGTTATCTCAAGTGGTCACACTTACTCATTCAACGAACACTGCATACTATATGCCGAACCCTGTGCTAGAGGCGAGAATTGACCTTTCCTGCAGGTGCCCCCACAACTAGCGTCGGGTTTTACAAACTTTTTCTGTCAAAGAGTGATTTTGAAGCTACTGATCTAAATCTTTCTCCTCCCGAAAGCAGCAGCCAGTCGCCGTCCGAGTAGCGCGTCTTTACCTGCAAAAAGCCTCACTGCTCTTCGGGAAACCACATGGCTGGCGATTAGCACCCGCTCTAAACGCGCCATAGCAAAGGTGTTTCTGCAGAAGTGGTAACTGGGAGTCGTGTGACCGAGTCCCGCAAAACTAGGTTACTGCTTCTGCAGAAGGAACGCGCGGCCGCGTGCGGCGGGCTGACCCGCCCAGGTGCGTCGGCGCGTTGGGGCAGCGCGCTCCTTCCCCAGACGTAGCGCGGCTCCCCCAGAGCAGGGGCCGCCCCACAGGTGCTAAGGCTCTTGCCTCCAAGCTGCGCTAAAGTCTTGGCGGGGAGCCGAGAGAAAGGATGCTAAGGCTCCCCCCAAGCGACCCGCTAAAGGCGCCACTCCTGCCCAGAAGCTGACGGTTTGTACCTGGCCGCGGTTAGGGCCGCCAGAAAAGGAGGGGCTGTCCATAAAATAGGAGAGAGGAGAGTGGGTTTTCACTGAGGGTAATAGTCTGCCGGCAGCCGTTTTGTTTGCTTGTTTGTTTTTAATGCAAAAGAAACGATACCCACCTCAAGACAGCCTCGGAACTGCATCATGAACACCGAGGTGTGGAGCGGGCTGGGGACCACGGATTCTTAGAAATCGGAAAAGAAGGGTGACGGTGTCAGGGTTGGTCAGCAAATGGGCATCCAGGTTGGGAATGTTGTACCCGAGCCTCGGAGCGCGCGGAATTGGGCAGAAAGCGTCCTGGCACGCGGTTACCCTTCGGTCTGGGTTAAAGGGGAGTGAATCTGGGTCCGGGTCGCGAGTCTAAGACCACTTGGCTTGTGACTGTTCCCTAAACACTTATTTACTGAAGGTTCGCCATACGCTAGGCACGACAGTACATGGGCAAAGAGCGGGGCCATCTGGGCCAGGTCATTTATCCCCTCGGAACGTCAGTTTCTTCATCTAAGAAACCTCTGAAGGGTTGGACGACTACCAGGCCAAATTTCCCTTCCAGCTGTCAAACCTGACATAGGCGTGAATGGGTGTGCCCTTCGCTGACGGATGAGCCCCCTACTCTCGGCGGTGGGCGGGAAGAAGGACACGATAGGCCATTTTCCTTCGGTCACTTCTGGACTGGCGAAATACGATTGTTCCTCGTGCTAAGCCGGCAAAACAGCGCTGCGCGACGGGGCCAGCATCTGTCAGATTCACCCCGGCCACGTGAGGCTCGTTTTCCAAAATACAAGCAGACCTGGCTGAAACCTCTTCGGAAGTGCACCCCCTCTTTAGTATCAGAAAAGGCCTCTGCGGCCAGCGGACCGGCATTAGGCCCCTCTTCAGCCCAGGGCTTGGGACCCCGCCGGAACTCACCCCGCGTCTCTTCCCGCGCGGCCCCGGGGTCCCACCACCGCCAGGCGCTCGCAGAAGACACCCGCTCCGGCCCACCGAGCTCTGTCCCCGCGCGCCCCCCGACGCCCCCAAGGGCGTCCGCTCTCCTGCCCCGGTTTCCATCGAAACGTTGGTGAGCGCCTGCTCCCGCTTCCCGGGGGTTGGTCTCTCGCAGGCGCTGGAAGGGGAGGCGAGGACCAGGAGAGGGGCCGCCCTGGCGCGCAGTGCCTTGGGGGTCACCGTGCGCACTCCCCGGGCGTCGCCGAGCGAAGCGTTCCCGAGCCTCGCCGGGCCCCGCCCCGGGACAGCCGCACCCCTGCACCCTCTCGGCGGGGTCGAGTCTCCCCGCCGTCGCAGGTGGTGGCGCGGGGCCGCGGCGCCTCTCTCGCGCCCGGGGCGGGTGGAGAGGAGCCTTCTGCTGCGAGCGCGCCCCGGCTCCCTTCCCGCCTGCGGCCTCCCAATCCCGCCCCGCAGAGCCTTCTCGTCACTTCCCTCGGCGGCTTTCCAGCCTCGGAGTCCTCGGGGCTCACTCCCCGTCCCCTCCCCCAGCGTCCCCAACCTGTGCCCGGGGCTGCGAGACGCCCGCCGAGGGCCGGGGGCGCGGCGGAGCTGGGGGAGGCGGGGAAAAGAAGGGGCACTGCGCGGGAGGAGGGGCACAGCCGAAGGAGAGGCCTTGGGTTGGGGCGAACTGATCCTCGCAGGGCTAAGCAGAAGCAGCTGCTGATAATAGGCGCCGCCAGGGACCGCGCGCCCTTCCCAGTCCCGGACGCTCGCAGCTGCAGCGGGCGGCGGCGCGGCCGGAGCTCCCGCCCTCCGGAGCGACCCGTGGCGGAGGCGCCGGCGGGCCCGGCAGGCCTTACAGCAGACCCTAACTCGGTAGGACTCTGCAATCCCAGGGGGCTTTCCTCATCGGCCCTCCCTCCTCACCAAGAAGAGGTGACACACGGCTCCCCACTTCTCCCACCCACGAGAGCTCACGCGTTCCCCCTCCCAGCACCGGAAGAATCGTGCACGAGGGGCGCTTTTCAAAGCTTCGAGAGGAGGTGGGAGGTGGACGGCAGGGGCAGCCCCATCGCCTCCTCCCTCCACACCCAGCCTCCTCAGTAAACTGGCCTGTCCAGATACTTCCCATTGTTTCCCGAGGTCAAGCAGCAAGGACGCGCTTTACTTCAAGTATCCCTTTATCTTTCCCCTAGTACTTTGGAAATGCCTAATAAGCAAAAGATGTCTGCTGCCGTTTCAGAAGCCAAAAATATTACAGAAATGCTATTTGTAAATGAAAAATTTGGAAACTTATGAAAATTGATAAACACATAGAAATCCACGACAAGCCATAACAATTGATTTTCACCTATCACTTTTTATTCATCCACTATCCACCCCAATAGAAAAAAATCCGTGATTTTATATAATTTACATAAACCACAGGCATTTGGCATTTGCTTTTTTGTTTTTTCCAATATATTCAATTGGCAACTGGCCTTCAAAAGCTGCTAAATACAAATTTGAATCCTGGGGGAAAAAAAACTTAGCTTAATTTATTGCATTTACATTTTACACAGTTTTAAAAAAAAATTGGGGGGTAAATTCTATAGTTTTCCCCTCCCAGTTAAAGCCCTGCAGCTATGTTTTCCCTCAACTTTCTGGCCTCTGGTTCCACTACTTCAGGGCTATCTAGTAATAAAATCTCTGCGGTCCCAAAACATAATCAATCTAGAATTTCCTTCTTTGGATGTTTACATCATGCAGAGTTTTCTTTACAATCTTGTTAACATGTTTTGTTTAATTCAAGATATGTTACAAAAGAAAAGCAAACCTGAACAAGGTTCTTATGGGGGGTTAATTTTTCTTAAATCTTGTCTTGATCGAGATCAGGGGTAGCACTCTGTCTTCTCCATTCCAAAGAAAATTTGCTTTCAATCTTATTTATCAAATGATGCATGGATAATGTCATAAGTTTGTGCCTTTTGATTTTATTTACAATAAGATATTCTTTTAGCAAGAAGAAATACCCACAAAACAGCCTCTGGAAGGAAACCACCGTCTCGTATGTATTTGCCTACCTGTTTAGTTACCCAAAACATACCATAAAAGGACGCCTTTTCATCTTTACTTCCCTAGTTCTTGAGGGCTTGAGAGCTCTCTGAATGAATGAAATTCGAATGTCATGTTTGAGAGAAATTATGCGTATCTATATCTTGGATTTGAACAAAGGAGCTGTTCATGATCTTTGGGAAAATATTCTACTCCTCCTCCTCCTCTTTACAGCCAGTCTCAGGAACAGCGTCTCTACGGGTTCCCGACAAAACTCCGCACCGCCCAACTACATGTACGTTTGGGTCCACGGACATGTCACCGCACAGGCCATCATCTTCCCTCTTCCACTTTTACTGCATAAATGCATCTGTGAAGAACCAAAAACAATATATATTGGGAAAGAGTAGGGAAGATTCTCTAATTCTAAAGCTGTATTATAATTTCTGGTTTCACTTCTCCCTCTTCCCCGCCTCCCCAATTTTCAGGACCACGTGTACTCCTCTGCGTCCCACAGCTTCTCGAGTTTCTTATATAGTTGTGCGTTGTTTTTTTTTTTTTTTCTTCCTCTCAAGTAGTCAGAAAAATAATGCCGACGGGCGAAAAGGCCTGAAGTCGGATTGCAGAGCCGTCAGGCAGCGCGCCCGCCGCGCCTGCACGCAGCCTCCGCGCCGCGGTCTCCCGGGGCGTTTTGGAGACTGCATCAAAATGTGCCACAGTCTGGGGCTGGAGGAAAGAGGGGGAGCCTTGCGTTAAGGAGCTAGATTTCAGTAGACTGAAGGCGAAACCAACAAAGAAAACCCTCCGACTTGAGGTGGCTCTCGCTCAGCTCTCCCAGCCGGGTTCAAGTCTTTTCACGCTCTTTAGTCACGCGATTCCTCCCACGTCGCCACAGACCCGCGCGCGTCCCCCAGAGAGCCTCTGCCTTTCTCTCTTTGCCTCTCAGCTCAATTTTCACATCAAATGAGCCATCCACTTTTTATCCTTGCAGTCGTTATTTCCAGTATTTATTGAAAAGCGAACATCTCCTCCCGACGCCAACAGTTTGACAGTTTGAACAGCATTTCTGACTCGCGTTGAATTCTAAATCTACATTCACAGCCCCGGGTGTGCCTGGCCTCGCTCGAAATCCACGTCCAACAGCACAGAGTACAGACAAACGCATACTGCGTTTTGCTTCCTTCGGTGTCATTGCTCTGATTGTGCGTAATAATTCACCCGTGCTGCTGGAACGCGACCCAGATCTATTAAATTAGTGACTTGAGACTGCTACGGAATTTTACATAACTTCAAAGTTGTTGTTTTTTTAAAAAAAAATGCTATTAGCGATCGCACTGCAGTGACCACAGGATCACATGAATGTTTTCTTGGTCATATATAAATCTAAGTCTACATATAAATGCAGTGTATGTAAGAATAACTCGTTTTTCACCGCATCAAATATTTTATCCCAGTTGATCAACAGTGGTTCTCTTAGCTCCTTGTTTTCCTTCTGTATATATAAATAAATTGTATGATTGAACGAAATAGCCATATCATTTTGAATTTCGGCAAATTCCTTATGGTAGCCATTTACTTCTGGATCTACAGCAAATTAAAAAGTTATGCCCCAGGAAACAGATTTCAAACTTAAATGAACATTAGCTATCATACACTGTGCTTTCTGAACAATAAATGAAAAAAACTTTATTGGATTCCATCCTTTCAGAGTCACCATAAACACATGCATTTTCACTATGACTCATACTATATAGATTTACTATCATGTAAAAGTACCGCTTGAAATGCTATAAAACAATTTTAAGTTTTGTTCCTTAAATGGTATCTTAAGCAATAATATTTGCTTGATAAATAGAATACCCGACCTAAACAAAACAAAACAAACAAAAACTATGGAATAAGGAAAGATGCCACATGAAGGCAAAGAATAAAATAAAGAAAAAAACGCTGGAAAACAAAAGATGGACTCCCCAATCACCAATTTAGTTCTCATTATATCTCTCTAATATTCAAGTACACCTCAGATTTCATTACCAAAAATAGTTCTTCAGTGTGCCTCTTGTTACATGTAAAGAAATAAAAACATTAAAATGTTGGAAACATAAATTTCCTCACTCAGTATTTTATGCTTATCAAACAAACAATGGATTATTTGCTTTCTCCTTTCCACCATCCCTTTGGCACTGATTTTGGCACTCAGATGCCAGATAAGGCAGTTTGAAAATTATCTTTACTGCTACCTCTGGTACTATTCTTCATCCTTACTGTTGGCCAATAGAGAGCTGAGTGTTTCATCTAAATGGTCCTCAATTCACAATCTATGCTTTTATAGAATAAATCCTTTATATTACATCTTTTCAATGAACCCAAGCTTTCATATCCTGGGCTTTCTGAAATAAGGGTTTACCGGTTTAGTATTATTTTTGAGTGATGACAGAACTCACAGAATGGAATAGATTTTTTTTAAAAAAGCTTAATAGTAATTTACAACCGTAAACCAAAAAGTCAACAAAAGTACTATAAGTTATCTGCCAAAAAACGTGGTCAGGAAACAGCAAATGAGATTTAACCTAGATAAGTGAAAGTAGTGTGTCTGGGGAAATATAATCTAAAAGTCATAAACTTGAGTTCCAATTCCATACTCTTCTTGAGTGAGAGTCCTAAATGTTTCCATTCTTCTGGCCATTAACGTTCAGTTATGAAGCAAGCAGCTCTGTTCTAAATGATACTAGAAGAGCAATAACATTGGATGTTTTAGAAAATATCTGCAATTTTAGTTTTGGAGGAAAAGTGCTATTTTAAAAAATTCCCTAGCGGTAAGAAAAAAGAATAACTCTGATATGCTTGTTTGTCATATGATATTGGAGACATTTAAAAGAGCAATCAAGCTATTGCCTTTGGGGGGATGCAAACATGTGATGCCCACATTGAGAAATGATATTTCCCCAAAGCAACTGTTAGATATCATCCCTTTATGAAGGTAGGGGCAGCTCACAAATGGCATGTTAATAAGTACGAATGATCTGGTTGAAAATAAATTGCAAGGTCAGAAAAGCTCCACCTGTAGCAGTAGTTGACAATGAAAAGCATGTATACATGCTAAAAGAGAAAAATGTTAAAGATAAGAAAAAACTAGATTAATTATGTAGAAACATTGCATCTCAATAATTTTGGAAGATTCACCTAAAAGGAAAAGATCAACAGACTTTTTAAAAAAAATTAGTCAAACATTAAAGTTATCATAGTAATGAATTCATCTTCAGTCTTTGCTTTAGTAGAAATCTGGTCAAGAATCCTAGTGTTGCTTTCCTCACTGGATCTCCTCAACTATAAGTGCATAAAGGTAAAAGTAAACTTGTTCCCTTTACGCCAGACTCACTCCCTGCCTGCCTCCAAAATCTTTTGTATATGTAAAGAATCTGATTATATCTTTTAGAAGTCTTGAGAGGGGAAAAATATATTTCCTAACATTAGTCAACAATAAATGGTTTAGAAAACCAGGCATAATGTAACAAGAAATTGGATGTAAATGTCAAAATTTATGGCTCATGTAATAAGTTCCGGTCTGGTCCCTGGTTTACCTCATCTCATTTTTTCAAGGGTGCAGTAGGCATAGTATTAACTTTCAGCTCTGAGGAATTTACAGTGGACTAAAAAAGTTTATGTGTTTATTTATAATATAAAGGTCCTTGAGAATAGGGACTGTGTTTTTAGTCTTATGCATAACTTTGAATGATAGTGCCTTCAATCACTTCAATCACTTTGGCCTGATGCACCAAAAGAAGTAATGTGCTTCCTAACAGTATTAAGTGCTTTAGCTCAGTGAAATAAGAAAGCTCAGTGTTGGAGAAAAAAATTACTGGTCCTTTAAATGTTTTTAAAGTTGTTCCTGTACCTAGGAAAAGTCTTCACTCACACCTGGAAAGTCGCCTTTGGCTCTTCCCATCATAGCCCAGGTTTCATCCACTGAGGTTCAGAAGTAAATCTTGAGTTGAGTTAGTGGGTTGGATCTGTATCCTTCTTCGAAAGGAAAACTCCAGTAGTTGGATGTGACAAGTTTTTCTATATGCAATTACACTTCCAAACTAAATAATAGAATTTCAAATGCATGCGTGTGTGTATGAGAGAGCGAGAGGGAAAGAAATTTCTTTTTTGAATCAGGATTGATCATAACATATCTAACCTTTCAATGTAGGCAGAATACAAATGCTCAAAGAACTGTAAAAATCCTGTTGGCTTTTGCCCTTTGCCTTCTGTGGCTCTGGATTTGAGAGTTTGAATAGAACCCAGGGTTAAATGCACATTTCTGTTACATGTGTTCTGTGTTTATGCCATAGGCTGAATATAACTCCACACTTAAGCAATTTTTGTGCCTTCATGCACAAAGATATTTGTAATATTTCTTTATTATACTTAATGTGGGATAGGATATCAGTTAAGATTAGCATTTTATGACATGTAAACAGCTGGATGTTCTAAGTCCAATATAAATTAACAGATACATATTTGAGTCTTTACGACATTTCCTAGTCATTAACACAGAAATTATACATATATCTATACATGCATCCATATATGAATATAAACTCAAAAAATCCTACATTGATAATTATGAATATGTCTTTTTGTGTTTGTCTTGTTACCAAATGCATTTAAAAAATTTTTTGAAAGTGTTATTCATACTTGCATGCGTGAGAAATGAAAAAAATTAAGCATATTTTATGTCAAGAATAAACCTATTTTGGGACGTATAATGCATTATGTTATAATGCCCATTCCCAGGCAGGACTGTAAATCCTTAATGTGTGCCTGTGACTGATTTGGGATTTGGATTTCTGATTTGGCTGGGAGATGTGTAAAAACCTCAAGTAGTCAGCAGCTCCTTACTGGCTGTGCATCTGAGGGGCTCAAGAGCATTGTTTATTCCAACAAGTGTCTGGAATACATTACACTCGATAAGTTGGCTCCTGCTGCTCCTGTTTTAGAGAATATAAAGAATTTGTGTACTGAGCTGGAATAAATGTACTTTGCTCAGATAACAACTTTCCTTAGTAGAAAATTCTAAATATGACTCTATCTTCTGAATCTAGTACTACAAAAAAATTTTTTTGGAGAAATAATGCTATTTTAAAAATATTTTTAAAAACTTTAAACATACGACATTCCTGAAAAAGTAGTAATAATTCTCCACACCTTCAAGTTTAGATACTAGTTAAGATTTTATATCTGTTTTTGTCCAAAGGCCATATGAATCCTGGTTTTCAGAAATTAAGAAAAAAAGGGTAGGGTATTTGGGTTGAGAGTTGTTCCATATAGTTTTAAGGAAACGCCAAGATCAAGGATCAAAAGAATCCCTGTCTTAATACATAACTACTTTAGTGTTTGTTTTTCTTCCTAATCATAAAGATTGATTTTTTAAAAATATGATTTTCAAATAAATGCCATGCCTGCATTCTTTGACAAAAGAAACATTCGTCTCTGGTGAGTTTTAAGGAGACTCTCCTATTCAGTAGTTTGGGGTTATTCTGAATCTTTCTTAAGTAAAACTTTTGCTTTTGATGTTAAGGAAATTCTATTTATAAATGGGTAGAAAGCAAAAGCAGTGAGTTAAAAAAGGTAAAGCCATCCTCAACTGGCTAATTTGCCTAATGTTTCTATTTGGACAAGATATTGGGACTTTATTGGACTAATATAATTTATAATTCACTGGCTTCTACAGAGAGTTCTACTCACCCAGTAATCAAAGTCTATTTTGGAAAGTTTCTGGGTCTGCACACACAAACATCCAATTTTAGGACCCATAACCAGTCTTTGTGTAGATTTCTAATTATTTCCGGTGTGTTGATTTTATCTCCAAATCTATAATCTGTGGTCTTTGAAGGTGAAGGATTAGGCCTCATTGTTCTAACTCCAGGGTATCTAACACAAGTCAACAGATACTTGATGACTGATAGAAACAACAGTCAAGATTGTGAATCTGGACTTTTTGAAAGAGTGTGTACAATAATATTTATATTCATGCCATGTTTTATACCTTTCAAGACCCTTTTGCTTACATTCTCTCACTTGATGGGAATAATTGAGTGGGAGTGGGGAAGAGATTTCATTTGAGAGGGAGAAAGAAAAGATGAGTCCTTATAAGAGTAAATCACCAAGGTATTTGCATATCTGTCACTGCTCCTGATTGGGTTCCCTAATCAAGTAAGAGGAAGTTCCTGGAGATCTCAGATTACCAGCCTGTAATGGATGCTTCATCTAAACGCTGAAGTACCTCGCAGGTTGAATCAAGACTCTAGCCCCTATTAAGTCACAGAGGCAGAGGTCTTTGGAGTGACAGTCACGCCCCCCCCCCCCCCCCCCCAGTCTTCCTTCATGCAAAGAAAGGCAAAGGTTTAGGAGAAAGGATACTGAGCTCGGCATGGGAATTTAGTTCAGGCTCCCTTGCACGACTTTGCACAACCCACTTACCTGCCTGTGCCTCGGTTTCCCAATCTGTAAGAAATTAGAGTACATATCTGTAAAACCCATTTGGGAAATCTGAATCTCTTTACGTTTTAGTAACTTTTAGTCTGAGTGCTTTTTCCTTTATCGCTCCCCCCCCAACCACCACCGCATTAAAAAAAAAAAATCACCAAATCATTCCTCCCACCCTTCTTTTCAGGTCCACTCCCACCCTCTTCTTCAGTCTGTGAGGTGACTTTCTGGCCTCACGCTTAGGAAACCCTGCAGGGGGCCAAAGCGGTCGCGACACCCCGCGGGCCGTGGGCGGCAGGCCCGGGATCGGGCGCCGAGGGGAGCTGCGGCCCGGGGAGGGGTGCGGGGAGAGGCGGGGGCGGGGGTGTGCGCGGGGGAAAGGGTTCGCCCTGCCGGGCGGGCCCTGCTGTCGCTGCGCACTCGGAGCCGCGCGAAGGGCGCCCCTCGACCCGGAGGCACAGGCGCACTGAAAAAAAAAAAAAAGGAAAGAAAGAAAGAGAAAAAGCCACTCCGGGCTCAAATTTCTGGAAACCAGAGCAGGGGTTTTGCCCTAAACACCGAGAGAACCCCTCTGAGCGCTGGCCTGGCCTCGCCGTCACCCATTTTCGGTTTGCCTTTGGAAGAACCGGTTCCTCAGCCCCGCGCCGCCGAAGTTTTGCCGCGAGTAAGTCCAGCGCGGGCCCGGCCCCGGCGCCCTCGCCGCGTCCCTCTCCTCCCACCTTCCCACGGCGCGCCCGCCCCTGCCCCGGCCGCGCCGCGGGCCTGGGCCTCGGGTTTGCTTGCGGGTGACGAGGACACTGTTGTGAAACGAAATCTGACCCTGTGGCTCCGGGGCGGCCGCCGACACCCGCGGCCCCCGTGCGGCCGCACCCGGGCCCGGAGCGGCAGGGGGCGCGCAGCGAGCGCCGGGGAGGCCCCCACCCCCGAGGGCCCGCACCCCCGAGGGCCCGCAGCGCCGCACGCCACCCCGAGGATTCGCACGCCACCCGTCAGGCCCGCACCCCGCCCCGGGGGCCGCGTCGCCGTCGCGGCCGGGGGGCCTGGGCGGCCGGGTCCGCGGAGCCACCTGGCAGGGCGCGCCCGCCCCCGCCGCTGCGTGAGCGCTGAAAGGGGGATGCGCGGCGGGGCGCGCAGTTGGGGGTTGAAAGGCGTCGCCCCTCGCCTGGCAGCGTTGGGTGACTGCACGTGGAAGGGATGTGTCAGGGGCCGGTTTGTTTTCCTTTGGGGTGGTGGTGACTGATGGGGACGTCGGGGGACGGGGGAGGGGGGAGGGAGAGTCGCCTTAGCCTCCTTTGAGGCTGTGACTGCTGTCTTGGACATGTGCTTGCGCTCGAAGCTTCAGTAATGGGAAACATTTGGGGGGCCATGGGGGCAAGGAGATATTTACTTTTAGGCTTTCTGGCCCCCGTAGTTCCTTCCTTTGCTAAAAAGCAGGCGATTGTTCCAAATCAAAGAGGCCAGTTAAAAGAAGTAGCAGATAAATTGGAACGACTGACAAGGAGGAGGCATTATTATTTCTATGAATAATTAGGAAGGCAAGGAAAAATAAACAAAATCCCTGCTTTACGGTTGATGGGGCTTGGGAGTGGAAATAATGCATACTGTGTAATCACTTTTCATTATTTTCATTATGTTAATGAAGGCCCACTCCACTTTTTGTTCTGATAGCCCAACTAATGCTAGCTAGGTAAGTCATCTTGGAAAACAAAACGTAGAGCTTCTTAAATAATTTATTCCGTAGTGTGAATTGATTACATCATCAACAGAATGAGCAGAAAGCATCTGTTCAGCAAAGAGAAGCCCAAGCAGTGGGTGAGAAGTGCAAGATGTCCTTGTGGGCCATTGAAGGTGGTCAACCAGACTCCAGTGTCCTAAGCGTCCTCTTACCTCTAGCTCTGAGCTTTTCATTCTGCAGATATTTCAAAACCTCTGTGCCATTTACCAGGCATCTCACTGCATGGATAAAAATGGTTCCTGCCTTCAAGGAACAGCTTAGTGGACATTTGCAACCCAAGGTGCCCAGTGCTCTGATGGGGGAAAGCAGAAGTATGCAAGGCTTCCTGGGAGTTTAGGAGTTTGGGCGGAAGGAAAGTTCTCCAGGCAGAGAGTTGTTGGTCCCAGGGACATGCAGAAGCAGTCTGGTGTAGCTGCCGTGAGCAGATGAGGTCTGGGTGGAGAGAGATATGCCAGGGTGGTTTTTTGAGCCAAATAATGGATGATGGTAAATCAGATGTGCTCCCCTGCTCTGGAGAAGGGCACAGTCTAAAATGTTTCACAACTTAGAACACGGAGAGATGGCAGAGAAAGTACTAAAGAAGATAGCTTGTGAAACGGGAACTGTGGGAAAAAAATCTAATAGTGGAATTATTTAACCTATAAAGAAGTCAAAATGCTCACAAAATGTGATTAAAGATAGGCTGTGCTACAAATAAAATATTGCTTTACTAATTGGTATCTTACTAACCTGAAATGCAGTTTTTTATGATGTCCACTTGTCTTTGAGTAGTTGATTTTCATGATCTGGCTAATAATTTTTGCATGTAAAAAAGAGACAAGCATATTAATTTATAGTTTTCTGACCTTTTATCCTTTACAAAGTGCTTATTGTTCAACATGCATTTATTGTGCTCCTACTATGTGTAGAACACATAGTAGGAGCTTTTCTCCATCCTATCCTTACTGTCATTAAACAGATGAAGAAACTGGCTCAGAAATGTGAATTGGTATTTCCAAGATTAAAGCGTTGATAAGTGTCAGAGTTTTGAACTCATGAGGACTAGATCTGTTTTTCACTTTCTCTCCTTCAGCATTTCTATCAGTGACTTGAAAGAAGAAAGCTCAAGTAATTTCAAGATTGACATATTACACACAGCTGGAATGGATAGCTCATTCATTGATTATAAAATCATGAGTAAAGAAAATTCGAGTGAGCTTAACTGACAAGCAGAAAGGAACAAGATGAGAATTTTGCAGGGATGAATCAGTTCCCAAATATAGAGCAGAGGAATCCTGCCTTGAAGCAGTTTTTGTATAGGCAGGGACTTTAAGTGTCTCCAGGCTTAGTAAGTGCCAGTGATGTTCAGATCTGGGAAACCACTGATGGACCAGCATGTCCTGTCGAGGGGTGCATCAGTCTGCCAAAGGGGTGCCAATGCAAAGTACCAGAAATCTGTTTGGCTTTTATAAAGGGTTTTTATTTGGGGTAAAATGTTCCAGTTACAAGGCCGTAAAAAGTCCAACTCAAGGTTACTTTACCGCCCAAGGTTGTTGCCACTTGGTAAAGCAAGATGGTCACTGATGGCTGCCTAGTCTCTGCTTCCCCGCTCAGCTTCCACCCCCTCTGTCCTGGCATAGGCCTCATTTCTTTCCAGACCGTCTGTATCAGTCTCAGCTGTTCTGGTTTCTTCCCAAGGTCAGCTGAAAATTATCAAGCGAAACGGTTCATCTCTCCCCGGAGCTTGAGCTGTTTTCGTCTTCTCCTTTCTGTCACATGGCAGCATCAAAACATGGCGGAGCTCTCTCTTCCACGTGTCTTGTGTCTGTTTGTCCGTGGGAGTGCACATTTATATCAGACCCACAAGGGGGCGGGGACTCAATCTGAGCCACACCTTACTGACGGGGTTGCATCAAAAAAGCCCTTATTTGACAGATAATGTGATCAGAGACACCTTAGCTGAATTTGATACAACATAATCTTTCTCTTTTTGGGATTCATAAAATAATCTCACACTCCACAAGTGGGGTCAGAAAGTTAAATAACTCTTAAAAAAAAAAAGATGAGTAATCCAGTTTGGGGTCTAGGGAGAACCCTTAGGGGTCATCTTCAAATATCTCAAGGACTAGCTTGCCTAGGAGGATGTTGAAGTAGGTGTTTTGGTTGGTGCAGAAGAACTGACCTTAGAGAAGAGGGCTTTGGTGGTTGGCAACACCTCCTGAAGGTTAAATGGGGCCTGCTGGGAACCAGGTGGCTTCACAAGCTGGTGAATGTCTGTCTGACTTTAGAAGTGTTTAAGCAGAAGTAGGATGACTACATGCAAAGGGTGTTCAGGATGATTCCTGCCCTAGATGGAAGTTTGGATTCCACGGCTTCCTTCTGTGGCCTCATGGCAATATCCAATACCACGTATATTCCCGTGACGTTATATTACCCCATTGAATTTTTTTCTCATGGAATTGAAAGGGAGACATATTTCTTAAATTTTTCTAACTTTGCTCTAATGTAAGTTGTCCTTGGCTTTTAAGGAAAGATTGAAAATACAAAGAAGCTCCTTGTCAGTGCCTCTTTTCTGACAAGTTAATGCTCTCTCTCTGTTACCATCTTTATATTTCAGTTGTTTTTTTCTGACCTGAGACTGTAGTCCTCAAGTCTTATTCCATCAGGCAATCCTTACTTTGGTGAAGAAGGCACTAAAAATAAAAGTCAGCATCCAGGAAATGAGGAAATTGCTTTACTAAACATATGTTGTGATTGTCATGTGTCTGGGGAGTGCTGTGGGAGCGTTTATTCTCAATTTCTAAACTAGCACACGTAACAGGCGTTCTTTCTAGGGTCTACCTAGGACCTTGAGTCCTCTGTACTAAATACTTTACCTAATGAGCTGAACATTGAACTCTATGCCCATATTTATGGGTTGAAATTGGCTATGAATATAGAAAAAGAAATGGGGTATAAGAGTCTGAGAAATAAGTATGTCTTCATCTTATTTTTATAAATAAAAATGCTTTTTGATTCTTATAAGTACAGACCACGTGCTTTGTGAATTTGGCAAAGGGTGTTACTGAAAACTAGACCACCATTCTGATTTAAATTCTTGAAAAAAATATCAAACCTTCAGGAGCATATCAATTATTGACATACCAATTGAACTTTAATATTAAAGAACACGATATACTCCCTCATTCTTACCTTTTAAACCAACGATATGATTTTAAGCCCTTCCTTCACTTTGACACCTTAAAAATGAACATTATTGGATGTTGAACTCGTATAATTTACTTGTGTAGGAATAAATATCACTTCACTAAAGAGGAGTATTGGTGGATGAAAATCTAAACAAAGAGATCAGTACTAATATCAAGTTTGATTTGGATGGGAAAAGGCTAGTTGTTATTCCAAGTGATGAAGGCAGTCACTATGGAAACAGTTTACTCTTGAGGAAACTGGAAAAAGGAGGTTTGGAACTGATAGGAAATATGAGTTGTGGAATATTTTTTAAAAAATGAACTTTATGAAGCGTACAGTTTGATGATTATATATATCCATGGGACTGACCACTACAGTCAAGATAGAGGACACTTCCATGACCCCAAAACGTTCTCCTGTGCCTCTTGGCCGTCTGTCCTCCTCCCCTTGGCTCCAGGCAGTGGCTCATCCAGTTCGTCTTCCTTATGGATGAGTTTGGTGGTGATTTCTGTTCTATCTTAAAAGATGTATTGGTATTTATTTTTCTATATAAAAGCAAAGGAAGTAGATATTTCTTATCACTTCTTGCCTTTTTTGTTTCCTTTTTTCTGATTTCTATTTTTTGTTTTTAAAAATTTTTTTTCTTTTTAGTTTTTAATTCTTTTTTCTTATTTTCATTTGTTTTTTCTTTTGTTTATTTTTAATTTTTATTTTTTTCTTAATTAAAACATTTCCCCCTTTCCCTTTTGTATAAATTAAGAAAAGTCATCATTTAATTATAGTTATTTAATTTGGACAGAAGCAAACATAACCACTGAATGGAATCAGCTTCATTTGCCACCAGTTATTATATAGCGTAGTTGTTTTAAAACTGCAGCAGTTAGTCTTAATAAGTTGAGAAACTATATGTATACATTGTGAACAAATAGTATTTGTGGAGGACTAGCAATGTTTTAAGTTCAGTAAATATAGCAGAAGTCATACACAAGACTAGTGAAATTTCAGGTGTTTGCTATATGTGGTTATGCCTTAGACTGTTTTACTTGGATACTTGAATTTCCTCATTACAAGATTTGTAAGGGCAGTGGTTCTCAAGCTATACGCAACAGTGTATCACTATTTCTCAAATCCATGAGTGTGCCGCCTATCTTATTCAGTCTGCAGCATTTACCTTTCCTATGTGTGCATATAAGTATTTTTATGAAAATGACTGTAAGTCTCAACTAAGTCTTGTAACATATGATTCACTATGCTGAGGGTGAGAGGTCCAAGTAGAAAGTTATCTTAAGGATAGCTATAAAGATCCTGTGTTTTCTAGAATATGTTTCAACTGTGTCTTTACTCCATAAGAGCAGATTCTAGTCAAAAGAGAAGCTCTACGTAGAGAAAGAGCAAGTGAAGAATGTGATAACTATGTTTGCTTTTATTGGTATGATGATATTCTGTACAGTGATTTAGTACTGTTTAGAATTTATTCTTAAAGAAATAATACAAAATAAGGGGGAAAAACTTGATGTTGAAGGGTTATATACAATAGTGGAAAATTAGAAGAAACCCAGATGTCAACATTATAGTTATATTTCCCCAATAGAATATTACATAGGCATTGAAAGTGTGTAGAGTATGAAATGCTCATAAAACAATGTTAAGAGAAATCGGCAAAACAGAAGCATATAGATTCATTATGAATATAGCTGTGTGAAATTATATATGCATGAGAGCAAGTTGGACTGATGGGATTATGGATGAATTCCTTTATTTTAATTAGATTTTTCTTAATTTTGTTAATATAATAAATGCTATATTGAAAAAATTAATAGGTTGAATGCTCTTGAAAATATAGTTTCACCTTAGTTACCCAAGTAAACAGATGTCATTTTCCTACTGGGTGTCAGCTCATGTACTCTTCTTCTTGTCTTCCATGCTTCATCTGAAGTTAAGAGGAAGTAGTATATTATGGTAACAGAAATCTGATATTTATTCAGAATTCCTATAAGGAATAGAGAGTTTTCATATGAAAAACTTTAAAATAACAGTATCAGTAAATCAATGGAAATCTAGAAAATAAAATTAATGCAAACATTTATTTCTAAAGAAACCCTCGGTAGTTGACCCTCTTATTGAAGCTCCTTTTCATTAAGAGCTTGTGTGGTTTGGGACACAATCCATAACTCTTGGAAAAGCCAAGGAGTGTGTGGTATCTGAGTCTGGATCACCTGATTATGCCCCGCTCTGTTTTCCTTGGTATAACCAAATTCCTTAGGCAGGTGAGGAAAACAAAGAAGAGATGGCAGTGAGATCCAGCACCTGGTAGTTTCTGGAGCCATGGAATTGTGAGCTGAGTCAGTCTCTGAGGTCGTTTATCCCATGGTTCATTTCACTGCAGGCTTCTGTTTGTAAATTTTCTTAGCAACCCTTTGATTTGATGTGTTTATTCCAATTTGTAGTTGTAGACTTCTGGGGACATATTTTAGAATAACCCTTTTCTTTTCTATCAAGCATGTTCAACCCCTGGTTTTCTTCTGCTTCTCAGGAATGTCAGAAAACTCAACACTTGGTGAGAAGGCAAAGCTTAAAGCGATGGTGTGTTGTAACGAAAATACACTTTAATCCAAGGAGCCAGAAGTTATTAACAGTGTCTGATGAGTTTCTGGTCCATTAGAGATGATTTATGTGTCACCTAAAATCTAACCTGTTTTTCAAAACCAGCAGAAAGAAATTAAAATATGTATCATGTACAAAATGAAAAAAGAAATGTTCTTTTCTTCCCAGTCATATTCCTCCCTACCTCTACCCGAACACTGTTTTTCTTCAGTATATAAAGTCTGTCCCAAGGCCTGCCTGACTTGACTCTTAATCCACCTGACCAAGTTATTCCAACTTCCCTTCTCCCAATCTTTTTTTCTGAAAATAGCCAGGATGTTGGTGATGAGCTAGAACCAAAAAGATCATGTTTACATGTAAGTTGGAGTGCCATTTCTTAATTTTTCAACTGCGTGCTTTAGTTGATGGGTAGAAAAAGAATAGGAAGTATTTCTGTGGGGAGAATTTGGAGTCATTTACTGAGCCTGGAGGAAGTTATGTAGAATTTTTGTTGTTGTTGTTGTTTTGTGTGTTTTTTTGAGTTGTTCAGGCTCAATTCTTGTAGAATTGAGAAGAAATTGGCAGCCTGGAGGGCATTTAAATTATAGCAGGAATGTACAGAATAGATGTTTTGTCTCATATGCTTTAAAGTTTCTGTATTTAGAACTATTCTGTTTTACAAAAGTAATGGCCTTGTTAATTGCGATACAAATATAGAATATCACTTTCAAATATGCATCACCAGACTCTACAGGTATAATGATAATGACATCATGAGGGGCACAATTTCATGCCTCTGAACTCCCAAGGGTTATTTTGTGTCATTGCACATTTTTGTCAGGTATAGCCTCAATTTTATGTTTCCCGTGGAGTTTGTTCTCTCAGTGTCTGAATTTAACATTTTTTTTTGCCATTGTTTATTCGATATTACGTATATAACCTTAATTTCACCCCGTTCCCACCCCCCATCCCCAAGAGTGGCAAAATGTAAAGGAAGTTCCTAAAGCTTCCATTAATCCTGTATAGGGTAGGTCCATCCACAAAGTTAGAACCCCCCTCGGTCAGCAAAGCCCATGAATGAGCTCTCCACTCCTCTTTCCCTAGGTAGGTTTGGCCGGGGGTGGGGGTGGGGGTTGGGTAGGATTGAAGAAGGCATAGTTCCTTCTGGTGTTGAAAAGACCCTGTAAAACTGGGCTACTACGCCAGGTTTTTTCCCTTGTTTAGTGTCCCTCTTGTCACCAGCAGGTTCTGCTTCCTACCACATGCCCAGATTAGCATCTGGCCTGGGACGATGAATGCAAACCCAACTTCCAGTCCACTAGCTGTGGGTGCCCCAGGCCCTTCTTCTGTAGGCTCAGTAGTGTAGGTGGTGGGCTTTGTAGGGGCTGATAACCACTGTCTGCCCTTGGTGGGCATCTTCCTGGGCTGCTTCATTCAGCAAGAGAAAAGAAGAGCCTGGCCAAAGCTATCTCCATGCCCAGTCTAACCCTGTGCAGGTTTTCCTTACTACTTTGCTCAGTTTCTCTTTCCTCCTAATTAAGGAATTGGTGCAATATACTTCACGTGGAGGCCTCTAAGCTTTTCTTCTGTGGACAGTGTGGAAAACTAATCACAGAGTGCTGAACTAGACGTGTGGGACCCCAGGATGGCTCTCAGTCCCTTGTCTCCTCATTCGGGTACCTTTTGTGTCAGTGGCAAAAGGAGGAATGAGATTCCATTGTGTGCAGCTCCAAGGAGCACCCCGCTTCAGGAGCTTGACTGAAGAGTTGACTGACGGGAGTGGATAATGAAAGGATTTGGCCTTCTTGGGTAAATGCACAAGTGGCTGACTCACCCAATTCCCTGTTTTGGCAGAGGGAGTGGTGGGGATGGATGTCCTACAGAGAGACCTTTAACACTGAGGCACCTAACTCCAGTACTCCACAAACCTCCCTACCTTGACTCTCCCCAATCCATCCCATACCTAGATCAGCTTCCCTGGACATTCTTCAAAGCAGCTCTACGCCCTCTTTTCTGGGAACCACTCTTTGTTTTAAACACAACCCCTGAGAAGTCTACTTTTAGGTTCCCTGTATGTGCTAATGTGTAGGCCTCGACATTGATCTGAGTAGCTAGCTCTGTAGGTGTATAGAGAGACAGTGATATAGACACACACAGAAAGAGAAGGAGGTGAATCAAGTAACCTGTTTTTGTTTAAGCTTCTTTCTTAGGGTACTTGGAACAAATGTTCAGGACTGGAAATCTGATGGCTGCTTTTTAAGTTGATTGAATGGTATTTCCACCGTTTATTTGCCCATCTAACTCCTGTTCAGTCAGTTTACGTTTGCTCAAAAAAGTCATGTTTCAATAATATTCATTCACTCACTGAAGATATTTAATGAGTGCCATATATGACCTGGATGAGATGAGTAAGGCATGGCTCTAGCCCTCATGGAGCTACAGTCTCATGGGGAGACAGTAGAGAAGTAATTACAGTCCCATTAGATAAGTGCTTTCATGGGGTCAGGCTTATGTATAAACCGTGAAAGATCAAGTCCAGCCAGGGAATTAGGGTTTACCAGAGCCAGGCTTCTAAATATCAGTAGGCCCAGTCATATCATATATTCCATGGTTTGGATTGACATATAGAAATCTGGAAACAACTATGCTGATTTAGCAAGCAGTGAGGATTTGTAAATAAAGTCGCTGGCCCTCTGACTTTTTGATTTTTGAGTGGTAGCCTTTCTTACTGAAGAAATCTACCTGACGTACATGAAGGCAGTCTCTTGACTTTTCAGTAATCTCGATCTTTTCTTTTTAACCAAGGAAACAATAACAAACATGATATTTAGTACAGAATAGTTCCATCTTCAGAAGAAATAAAATTACAAATGAAATACCTTTCATGCTCATGTAACTTGACCATTCTTAATACCTTAAACTGTTCAGTAAATTCAATATGGAAATATGGAAAAGAAACACATGGGAAATAATCCTGGAATATCAAATATACAGATTTTGATTGAAACGTGTTCTCAGGACAGGTAAGGAGAGGATGGGAATTTATGGGAAATCAGAGGGGGCTTTGTTTTTAGGCCAGCTCCCTTCTGTGAGGAATGAGACTGGACTTTGTCTCCTCCATAGTTAGGTGCACTGTGGGCAATTTATGTGAAAACACTTTGTAAACTGTGAAGTGTTTTCCCAATGTGAGGCTGGGTTATTATTTTAAAATGCTACCTTAGTGCCTGGGAAAGTTAATGTGCCTCTTGAGAGTAACTTTGCAATGAAAAAAAGTCTAGTTTATTCTGTAATAATTCTTCCCTAATTATGCACAGAATCCTCTGGAAGCAGTGCTGGTGAATTTTAAGTTGCTGTTCTAAAATTTTGTGTAATTGAAAATAGAGCACAGGATTGTATTGTTTTGGTTCTAAGAGACCATAAATACATCCATGCAACTTGTATTTACTCATAAAATGAAATTGTGAAATTGTTTCTCATTAAAATTATATAAAAACTCTATACTTTTAATAAGGATTCTCCAAATTTTAAGAGTCTAGTTTTTTATGAGTCTTAGAAGTATCAACTTTGTATTGACAGTGGATAAAGCATATGTTTTCCAACATTGGCAATTGTAAGCAAACAAAAGTAAAAGAGAATTCCTCCAGCATTTCAAAATTATTTCCCAAATGGGACAAGTTTGAAATGTTTTACCCTAAAGCCGTGTGTACACATGCATCCATTCATTAAATCATAAAATTTTGAAATGGTAAGGGATTTCAGATATCATACAGTTGAAGTCTCCCATTTCAAAGATGAGAAAACTGAGGCTCAGAGAGACTAATTTTATTTCATCTGAGGCCATTCTACTAGTTAATGACAGAGTCACAGCCTAAACTCAGATCTCTTGATGACTTCTTCTATAGAGATGTTTCTACTGTGTTAACATGCACAAGGTCAAGTAACTTTAGAAAAGTGATGCTGAAGTTAAGTACTATAAGTCATCTGCTCTGTAATTTTGTCTTGAGCAATATTAAGATTCTGTCTTTTTTACTTCAAATTACATGTATATTTAAATATCTTCAGTAAAGTTTGTGCAGGGCATGTAGAATAAGTTTCCCAGTCCAAATAAAAACCAAGAGGCTCTTTTGTGTTCCCATTTGAGCATAAACGTGAAAAATTAATTTTGAAAGTTAGGAAATTACAATGACCATCTAGATGACTGTATTACTTTTTGAAGATAGTTAAATGTAGAATGTTTCAAAAACGACATTTATTGTCTATACTCTGAAGCATCCGCAAATCCTATTCATTTGGAAGGCCTCTAAAGTTCAGAGTTTATCACCCATGAAACTGTGACCTGATGTAAACTTGCTTAGAAGGAGTATAATAATATCCTTGCCCTGAGGATAACATACTCAACTCTCGATTTTTCTCTTTTATCCTTACTCAGACTACAATCATAAGTCTTTGTTAGTATTTCCTCTTTGCATTGTGGTATAATTGATGTTGATAGATAGCATGAAGACACTGAATTCAAAAAACAAAAGACAGAAAAAAAGCTCTTGTACTGTTGGCTCAAAAATAATGTCTGTGGAAAGCTCTCTAGCTGTCACTGCCCAACCCCGAATCTTTTTTCCCTCTTTGGCTGCAGCTGCTGATGGCAAGCCCCACATTTTGTGGCCACATTTGACTCATATAACTTCTGATAAACAGTGAGCCCATAATATTTATTTTAATTCATTCAGTGAAGATGTCTTGACTTGTGTCTACCTGCTGGTAAATGGAAAGTTGTAGATGTAAAGATCAGCTCTTTATTTCATGCCACACAATTAATACGGCTGCTTGGTGCACTGTTTTTCACAGGTGCAGGGGTCCTGGAACCCTTTGAAGAAGTGTGTAGCTAATAGCCCATATATAATTCAGAAGATGTCTTCAATGGAAGACCCTCGGGGGATAAATGGACAGTCTGTAAGTAAACAGAGTGTCAGTCCTAAGGAAAGAGTTATTACTTTTTAAATTGTAATTACTATTTTTGTTGTAACCTGAGTGCCTGGAAATTTCTCAAAAGCTATGCACTGATTTTTTTTTTAATGCATCAGATACAGCTTCCCATATACCAGCCTATTATTAATACCTTGGATTGGTGTAGTACATTTATTACAATTGATAAAAGCATATTTTAATAATGGTACTATTATCTCTATTCCATGGTTTAACTTTGGGTTCACTGTATAGTGCCATGAATTCTTTTTAAAAAATTTTTGTTCTAGTATCATGTATACAAACTAAAATTTCCCCTTTTTAACACATTCAAATACATAATTCAGTGCTGTTAATTACATTCACAATGTTGTGCTGTCATCACCACCAGCCATTACCAGAACTTTTCCATTGTCTCAAACAGAAACTGTATATTTTAAGCCTTAACTCCCTATTTCCCTACTTTCATGATAGGAAAATAAAATGACAACCTCTCCAGTGAGAGAAAATATTTAGAAACCACATATCTGATAAAGTTTTAGTATCCAGAATATATAAAGAAATTCTTCAACTCAAAAGCAACCAAAATTTAAAAATGGGCAAAGATTTGAATTGACATTTCTCCAAAGATACATATATGGCCAAAAAGCATGTGAAGAATGTGCTATTTTTCATGCACATGAAAGAAAGCACATTTTTTCCCCCAATATGCTTCATCCCACGGGTAATCTGTTCCCTGGTCACCTATATTCTAGATTCTGACTCTATTTCATATCAGTGAGATCATACAATCTTTATCCTTTTGTGCCTGACTTAACTCACTCAACATGATGTCTTCAAGCTTCATCCATGTTGTCACATGTGTCAGAACTTCTTATCTTTTTTAGGACTGAATAATATTCCATTGTGTATATATATCACATTTTTTTATCCATTCATTGGTTAATGGACAATTGGGTTGCTTCCATATTTTGGGAATTATAAATAATGCTGCTGTGAGCATCTATGTGCAAATATTTTATCTGTTTGAGTTCCAGCTTTCAATTCTTTTGGGTATATACCTAGAAGTGGGATTGCCAGGTCATATGGTAGTTCTATAGTTAACTTTATGATGAACTGCCAGTCTGTCTTCCACAGTGGCTGCACCATTTTATATTGCCACCATCAATGAATGAGTTTCCCTATTTCTCTACATCTTTTCCAATACTTTTGTAATTTTCCAGTTTTTACTAGTAGTCATTCTAGTGGGTATGAAGTGATATCATTGTGGTTTTGATTTGCATTTCCCTAATAGCTAATGATGTTGAACACTTTTTCATGTGCTTTTTAGCCATTTGTATATCTCCTTTGGAGAGAAGTCTCTTCAAGTCTTTTTCTAATTTTTAAATTGGGTTGTTGGTCTTTTTTGTTGTTGAGTTGAAGAATTTCTTTATAAATTCTGAGTACTAAACCCTGATCAGATAAGAGGTTTCTAAATATTTTCTCCCATTGTGTAAGTTGCCACTTTGCTTTCTTGATAAAGTCTTCTGATGCATACAACTCTTTAATTTTGATGAGGTCCCATTGATTTCTTTTTAATTTTGTTGCTTGTGCTTTGGGTGTAAAGTCTAAGAAACCATTGCCCAACATAAGATCCTGAAAATGCTTCCTTGACTCAGGATGCTCCCTGAATTCCCATAACAGCCTCTGGAGGAAGATGGTTTCTCCTCTTCTAGATTTTTATAGTTCTGGATCTTGTATATGGGTCTTCGATCCATTTTGAGTTTATTTTTATATTGGTGTGAGGTAGGGGTCCATATTCCTTCTGTTGGAAATGGAATTCCAGTTTGCCCAGCACCTTTTTTTGAGTAGACTTCTTTCCCAGTTGAGTGGTCTTTGCCCTCTTTTAAAAAAATTGGGAGACCATCAATGACAGGGTTGATTCCTGAGCTCTCAATTTGATTCCATTGTTCCTTGTGCCAGTACCATATTGTTTTGGTCACTGTGGCTTTGTAACAAGTTTGAAGATAAGGAAGTATGAGTCCTCTAGCTTCCTTCTTTTTCAAGATAGCTTTGGCTATTTGGGGTCCCTTACTCTTCTATATAAATTTGGTGATTGGCTTTTCCATTTCTGCAAAGAAGGTTTTTGGAATTTGATTGGGATTGTGTTGAATCTGTAAATTTCTTTGAGTAGAATTGACATCATAATATTTAGTCTTCCAATCCATTAATACAGAATATCCTTCCACTTATTTAACACAGAATGTCCTTCTTTGATTTCTTTTGGCAGTGCTTTCTGTGTATAAGTCCTTTATGTCCTTGGTTAAATTTATTCCTAGATATTTGATTCTGTTTATTGCTATTATAAATGGGATCTTTTCTTGATTTCTTCTTCTGATTGTTCATTACTAGTGTATGGAAACACTGCTGATTTTGGGTGTTGATCTTGTATCCTGCACTTTGCTCAATTCATTTATTAGCTCTAGGAGCTTTGTTATAGATTTTTCAGGATTTTCTGTGTGTGTAGGATCATATCAACTGCAAAAAGGGCAGCTTTACTTCTTCCTTTCCAATTTGGATGCCTTTTACTTCTTTTTCTTGCCTAATTGCATGGGCAAGAACTTCCTGTGCAATGTTGCATAACAGTGGTGAGAGTGGGCATACATATCTTGTTCCTGATCTTAGAGGGAAAGCTTCCTGTCTTTCACTATTAAGTATATTAGCTGTGTATTTTTCATGTATGCCTTTTATCATGTATGGAATGTTAGCTGTGTATTTTTCATGTATGCCTTTTATCATGTCATGGAAATTTCCTTCTATTCCTAGTGTTCTAAGTGTTTTTTATCATCAACAGGTGCTGGATTTTGTAAAATGCTTCTGCATTAATTGAGGTGATTATGTGTGTTTTTTCCTTTCATTCTGTTAATGTGGTGTATTACCTTAATTTGATTTTCTTATGTTAAATCAACCTTACCTACTGGGGATAAACCCCACTCGATCATGGTATATAATTCTTTTAACATGGGTTGCTAGTGTTTTGCTGAGGATTTTTGTATATATATTCATAAGAGATACTGGTTTTTGGTTTTCATTTCTTGTCGTATCTCTATTTTGATTTGGTATGATGGTGATGTTGGCTTTGTAGAATGAATTAGGTAGTTTTTCCTACTCTCTTACTTTTTGGAGGCGTTTGAGCAGAAACCATGTAATTTTTCTTGGAGTGTATGGTAAAATTCAGATTTTAAATGATTTTGAAAATTATGACTTATATAGTACACTATTTCATCAGCTTAAACTGAATTTGTATATTTTCTTAGAGGTTTCAGTTATAAAAAAATAGAGTCATGGAGGAAAAAGCCAATCTGATATAAATAACATAATTTTAAGATTTATATTTTCCTTTGCCTCAGAGAAAACATGTATTTGTCTCATGAAATTAGAAATTAATGTCTAAGTTTTGAATAGTTATGTATATATTGTTTTATGAATGTATGTGTTTGCATGGGTGGATCTTTAAATGTGTGTTTATTTATGGTTGTGTCACAATTTGATGAACTCATGATTGGACTTTAAATTAAGGAGAACCTTAGGTCTCTTAGGTTAAATCTTATTTATTTATCTTGCGAGCAGAAGAGAAAGAGTTCTGCAGTTTTCCTCCAGTTCATGTAAGGAAGACAACAAGCTCATACATGAATTTTTCCAATTAGATGTAATTAGATAAATACATTAGAAACTTAAATAATTCAGTGAATTTTAATTTTTAAAAAACATTTTTGAAAGTTAAAGTTGTTTCATTGGAAAACTTCCATAGGGGCACCATATGTAACTTTGCATTCTAACTTCCCAGATCAGATAGGAGGCTTTTAGACCTGTGGTTTCAAAGCTCAGCTTTCTTCACCACAGAGTCATCACAAACCCAAAGTGTAATCTTTAGTAATGCTATTGTGGTTCTTGTCAGTGTGTTTTACAAGACCTATTTGTGTTATACAATAAGCAATAACTGCTAATGGATAAGGATTTTAATAACAAATGGTCAAGTGCTATCAAGCCAGTTTTGCAGTCATACTCTCTGCAATTACAGAGTGTATTTTATGGATCTCCTAAGCTATCATGTGAGGTACTTCACCCAAAGCACTTCAAGATTACTTTGTGGTGTAGCTTTTACCCTAAACAGGAAAATCACCTTTGACCCATTTCATTTTTTTAAAAACTCCTGTTATGGGCCTGTGATATTTTGATTTTATTATGTCACAAACATATTATGTAGTTCATATAAAAGAAATGGAGAACAAACTTACTAATAACTTAATACTCACTACCACCTTTTATGTAATGTTGTTACTGAGATTGATGCAGGTTGATGTACTGAAGAATCACTAACAAATTGAAAAATAGTTGCAAATAAATATTGTTCATAAGATTACTTTTTTTAAAAGATTTATTTTTATTTTATTTATTCCCCACCCCCCTAATGCTTGCTTGCTGTCTGCTCTCTGTGTCCATTTGCTGCACATTCTTCTGTGTCTGCTTGTTGCCCTTTGTTGCGTCATCTTGCTGCACCAGCTCTCCATGGACATGAGCTCTCCACAGGTGCGGGCCGACAGCTCTATGCAGGCAAGGGCGAGCCTGCCTTCACAAGGAGGCCGTGGGAAGCGAACCCAGGGCCTCCCATATGGTAGATGGGAGCCTGATCAATCAAGCCACATCCACTGCCCCATAAGATTACTTCTGATATTATGCACATTCTAAGTTTTAAAATTAAGGAATTAATTAAGATGAGAGTAAAGCCATAAATAGGTAGGTAAAGAATGTAAAGATAAGTTATTTTTTTGCATCTCGTAACAAAAAGACATGCTCAATGGGCAATCTGATTATGACCATAGTATTGTTTTTGTTACATAAAGTGAAGCAGTTTTGTTCTTGAAGAATATTTGGCTTGCTCAGGTGTTCAAAACTAGGGAGATTTATTCCTCAAGGGCATTGTGGCATTGGAGAAGCTCTTTCTTAGCAATGGAGCTTCTGCGTCCTCAACTGCAACTGGAGCAGCTTCCTCAGCAGCCCCTCAGAAGAGACTTGCATGGGCTCCTTGAGGCACATTCCCTTCTATTCCTAGGTTTCCCTTTCCTTGGGGAAGATCGGGAAACAGATTCAAGACTGGAAGAGGACCTACAACATAGATGAAAACATTAGAGTAATTCAGGAAAATAAAGGATTGACTAGGAACCTGAAGCAATGAAAGGGCGCTTCCAAACATGAGCTGAACACAAACATAAATCACCTTTACAAAGTTTGTCTTATAAAAAATCTGAACCAAAGTCAGATTGCCACAGCAGTATGTTGTACCCCATGTATCTGTCACCCAGCCTTAACAGTTATCAACTTTCTGTCATTCTTGTTTCATCTCGACTCTACCCACTCTCTATATCAGCAATGAATTACTTTTACAGTGTTTTTAGATAAAACTTAACCTACAATGAAAGCATAAATTTCAACAGTACAGTTTTGATGAATGGAAGCACCTTTGTAAACCACACTCTATCACAAATTAGAACATTCCCACCTCCCAGAAAGTTGTCTCATGTCCTTTATCAGTCAATACCTCCCTAGTCCTCCTACCTGCACCCAGAGACATCTGCCATTCTGATATTTTTCACCTTTAAACTTTTGCCTATACAAAAGTTTATATAAATTCAGTCTTCACGCCGGGTGTTCTCTTTGCACTTAGCTTCTTTCATTTAGCATTCCATATGTGAGATTCATCAGTGTTGTTGCATATATCAGTAGTTTATTCTTTTTTATTGCTGAGTAGTATTCCATTGCACATTTTCACTTTTTTTTTATTAGATAAGTTGTGGATTTACTGAACAATCATGCATAAAATAGAAGATTTTCATATGCCACCCCACCACCAACACTTTGCATTGGTGTGGAACATTTGTTACAATTGATGATAGCACCATTTTATAATTGTATTACTAATTAAGGTCCATGGTCCAACTTAGGGTTCACTGTTTGGATAGTGTAGTTCCATGGAATTTTTTTAAAAACTTTGTTATGTTACCACATTTCCCCCTTTAATCGTGTTCAGATATATATTTCAGTGCTGTTAATCGCACTCACATTGTTGTGTTACCATCACCACTGTCCATTACCAGAACATTTACACCATTCCAAATAGGAACTCTATACATTTTAAGCCTTAACTTCCCACTCCCTATCCCCAGCCCATCCCCTGGTAACCTATATTCTAGAGTCTGACTCTATGAGTTTGCTTATTCTAATAGTTTCAAATCAGTGAGATTATACCATATTTTTCTTTTTGTGTCTGGCTTATTTCACTCAACATGATGTCTTCCGGGTTCATCCATGATTTTTAATATTAAACTTACTTTAACCACTTCTCTGGGAACCTCGATTTTTGGATATGTAAATTGAGGAGATGAGTTCATGTGATCTAATGTCCTTTCTAGCTTTATTGTTCTATAACTCTTTTACTTTCTTCCATTCTATAGTTCTTAGCTCACAGAATTATACCTGCTAATAGCCCATTCTGGATTGTGCTTCTTGTGGTGTCTCAGTTTGCCTCAGTTGCTGTCACAAATACCACACAATAAATTGAAGTAAACACAGGTATTTATTATCTCATGGTTTGAGGCTAAAAGAAGTGCCAGATATCTATAAGACTTCTGTTCATCCTGAAGACTAGCATTCTGGTGCTGGCACAGTCCTTCAGGTTCCTTGGCTTTCCCGTCACATGGCAATGCCCTCTCCTTTCTCTTCTGTTCCCAGACTTCCTGCCACTAGCTCCTCTCTGTGGGTTTCTCTTCATAAGGCCTCCAGCAATGTGGGTTAAGGCCCGAGCTGGTTTAGTTCACCACACCTTAACTACAGATAACATCTCCATTAGGTCCTACTTACAGCAGGTTCTCACCCACAGGGGTGTGGACTAAGAAACTCTAAATTAGGGCACGGTAATTCAGTCTACCACATCTAGTAAGACTTAATACTTGCGAAATGCCCTTGCTTCCCTAAGCTTATTCTGATAGAGGTAGGCCCTTTGCTTTCTTATTAGAGAGAGAGTATTTAAACAACAACAAAAAAGCTTTCCAAGGGTTTTGCATACAACACCAGTTTACTAAACTTGTTTTCAGTGCTTGCCATGTGCAATTATTGGTATACTACTGTGAATTTCCACTGCCTTTGTAACAATTTTTTCTCAAGTCACAGTGGTTCTTTCTCTGTAATTCGGGGAATCCATGAAATGAATGCCCACATCTCATCACCCTGTGTGTGTGTGTGCTTGCTTGTTAACGATAGCTTCATGTCTCTCATTTACACCTTTCCACCCAGAGATTGTGGGCCAGGTAGGAGACTAACAAGAGTGCCCCGCAGGTTCCTTTGGCTCCTAGCAGCCGGTGAGTTCCGGGGGGTCTCTGGAGAAAGGCTCAGAGCAGTGGGCAGCAAGGATGGTGTCTGGGAGAAGCCCTTCAGTGAGGCCTGCTCATACTTCATCTTGGTGCTCTCAGGCGTTGTGAGGTGTGAAGCTAACACTTTTTAGGTGGCTCATGAGACTTGAGGGAGGGAAAATGGTTGGTTATTTGAACAATGAAAAGTGCAGTATTCCTGTAATGTAACCGCTTGACTCAAGCAGGGCTTTGGAAATCTGTCATGGGACAAGGAACCATGGGCGGAGGTGAAGGAACTTCTCATTTTAATGAGAAGTAGACACAGCACTGAGTAAAAATATTAAATGAGGAAGTCGAGCTTTCTTGTGCTGGAATGTCCTGTTGGTGTGTTTTCCGCATCTTGGAAGAGGAAGTAGCTCATGTTTTTTTCATGAGGTCTGTCCACTCCTCCGTTTGCCTCATGAGAACAGAAAGGGGAGGAGGAGGTCTTTGTAGCTTCACTTCGTTTCTGCCGTAATTCGGGCCACCCCTCCGTTCACCTCCTGACAAGCTTCATTTCCAGGGAACCCGGCCCTATCCTTTCCCAGCAGTGCCGTAGTCACAGAATCACTGATATTTCTGTGGCTCTCCTGCTCCAGAGGTAAATGCCTCTGAAACACAAGCATCAAAGAGCCATGTCGTAGCTGCATCTTTGAATGTCTTTAGTTTATGCGGATTTCATGAGGGAAATACTGTCAAGATGAGAAAAGTGCCTGTTAGCTTTTTGAAAAACAAAAGCGAATTACAAAATAAATTACTATTATTTCCCTTATGAAGCTGTGAGGCCTGCAGTTGAAAACCCACCACACACTAACCAAAACCGTGTGTCTGTGTTAATTAGGCAGCAGCCTCGTATCTTGGAAACTTCTTTCTGGTTTAGCTGTCAGAAGACCTCTGTTTAACTTTTGCTAATTGTATGACCTGGGACAAATTTGCCAGCATCATCAGTCTCTTCCACTGTAAAACAGAGATGATAATACTTGCCTTCTCTTGTTTCAAGTCACAATTTTGCCAGTCAGCTGGGGTCATGGATGTAAAAGTTCTTTGAGAACTGAAAAATGCAATATAACCAGTGCATTCTTAAGTTAGAAACACCTCTAGAAAAAACTGATCATGGATAAAAATTATCTCACCACCTGCAAGTCTACAATATAATTTTTAAAAAAGCAACCATCCTAGTGTTCCAGGTGTTACAGATGCCGACAGGTTCCTATTTAATGCTTAAAAATTGTTAGTTGCTATTTAAAGTAAATATGATTGGGGGATGAGGTACTTTCACTTAATGTGAATATAATGGACTCATTCGCAGGGTTAAGATGAGGGTTAGACCACGCTAGAAGGATTTAGGCAAAAATATCTGTTTGAACAGGCAAGTTGGATTTGCAGCACAGGAAAAAATCAAAGCTAGGCGAATGAGCTAGGTTTGGAATATGATCTGAGAGCCTGGGAAGGACTGGCGTTGATAGTTACAATTGAGCACCCAGGTTATAACAGGACATAGTGGATACTTTAGGTAGAGAAGAAAACCTAGACAGGAAAATTGCTCTAGAGCCAGGACAGTGAGTTTTTTATATTCCTGGGGCCAATCACCACATCAAGCAATGTCCAAGCACTCGGTAAACGTTTAACTGAACTGGTACGGCTCAGTTGACTCATATGTATAGAACAAATGGAGTGTGACAAGGATGAAAATTGCTTGTGGCTGATGCTGGAGAGTATTCAGACTTACTACCCTGGCCTGGCCCTGTTAGGGGGCTGTGGTCTGAGAACTCAGAGGACTGCTGTGGTCAAAACTGGGTATGGGGGAGCAGGTAACAGTGATGGTGTGGGGAGCTCTCTTTGAGTAAAAGGCACAGTCTTTGGGATTTTGTCTTTTTGGGGATGGGAGGGAGAGCAGCTTCAGTACTTACCAAACATAGAAACAAAAAAGCCTTCCTGGTTTACATTCGCATTAAGGATGATGGCTATCACCGGGAATGTGAATGAGCATAAGAAAGCCATTTCAGTATAGCTGTAAGACATGAAAAATTATTGTAAGCACATTTTTTTCCTATTTTGATTTTGGTGGTTTAGAACCTTCATCTTGGTGAATGTGAGAATTTCCTATGCTTCATATTCCTATTTATTTTGACTGGAAACTTCCTTCAAAAAATGTAGGGCTTGAACATTTCTGGGTAGTTTCTACATAGACCCAAAGTTAGTGCTGATAGCTATATTAAAAATCATTTCTGGGCGGTGGACTTGGCCCAATGGATAGGGCGTCCGTCTACCACATGGGAGGTCTGCGGTTCAAACCCCGGGCCTCCTTGACCTGTGTGGAGCTGGCCCATGCGCAGTGCTGATGTGCACAAGGAGTGCCGTGCCACACAGGGGTGTCCCACACATAGGGGAGCCCCATGCACAGGACTGCGCCCCATAAGGAGAGCCACCCAGCGCAAAAGAAAGTGCAGCCTGCCCAGGAATGGCACCGCACACACGGAGAGCTGACACAACAATATGACACAACAAAAAAGAAACACAGTTTCCTGTGCCGCTGACAACAACAGAAGAGGACAAAGAACACTCAGCAAAAAGACACAGAGAACAGACAACCAGGGTTGGGGGGGAAGGGGAGAGAAATAAATAAATCTTAAAAAAAAATCATTTTGGTATCTGGTCTGCACTGAGAAATAATGGGCCCATTTACTCCAAGTTTACCTGGTACTAAAGGGAGATTCTGTCCCTATCATTTACCCAAAGGTTCTCTTATATAAGAGGTGACGGGAAGCCTGGTCTTCTCAGGGCCTTTGGGGCTGGGTTGAGGAGAAGGCAGAGTAGGTGGACTTGGACATTAACTGATTGCCTGGTACACATAAGGCACTTTGTAGACACTGTCTCTTCCAAGCTTTCCAACTCCTGTTTTATAGCTGACACCTACTGAGTATTAACTCTCTGCCAGGTGCTGGTCTAAGCTCTGGGGGTGCAGGAGAGAGTAGGATTTAGAGCCTACCCTGAAGGAACTTTACAGTACTTAAGAATACTTAAAAACCTTCTGGTTCACAACTCTATTAGGGACGGTAACAATCCCAAGAAGTGTGACCTAGAATAAGAAAGACATCTCAATATAGCAATAAAGTGAAAAACATTTTCTGTAAAGGGCCTGGTAGTAAATATTTTAGACTCTGTATGGGCCAGAAGGTCTCTATTGTATGTACTCAACTCTGCAGAAAGCAGCCACAGACAACATGGAACAGACATAAGGCGCTCAGTAGGAGATCACTTTGGTAGCCAGAGACTGATGTTAGCGTTGGTAAAGATGATGGGAGGATAAAATGAGGAGGTAACTTCAAGTCACAGTTTTGTTCTCTTGCTAGCATTTGTTCCCTTTCCTTTCAAGGTTTCTGTTTTGTTGCTATTAGGGTAGTGAGGTCATCTTGGATTTGACCTATTGTTTTCTTCTGTCAGAACCTCATTTTCTTCGTTTGTAAAATGAAGGATTTGGTATAAGATCTCTCCCAGCTCACTGTTTCTAACAGAAACAGTGTGATCCTGTTAGTGTTCTCACTGTACTAAGTAATTTAAGTTAATAAAGGGTTTTGCATCACAAGACAAAGGTGGTTGCCCAGGAGTGGGCAGGACTCCATGGCAGAAGTCCAGCCTCTGTGAGAACCCACCAAGTGGTCAGTACTTGCATGACCCAATTCCACAATGTCAGGATTGCACTGGAACCCTAAGATGATATGCTCTTACCTTTCTAAATTCTGCTGGTCTTTTCTTTTGCAACCTTCTTTATCCCTCAGTCCGTGAACATTGTTATTTGTACAGCCTGTAGTACATATATATATGTAGACACTCATTATTGTTACAAGGATTCTTTGATGCTCACCTTTCTGTATATCACAATTTTATTTATATGTAATATCACATATGAATGTATCTGTGGTTGATTTTAAAAGGTGCTTGGAATGGTTATCAAGAAGCACTTCTATATTTTTTATCCCATTCCCAGAATGTGGTTGTGGTGATTTTAAAATAAATTTACAAATGCTTTGAAAGAGAGAGTCTCTAGTTCTGGTAAAGTTTATGAAAGCCCCTGAGCCAGTGACACAACTAAAATGCTCTTAGATATCCATTCCTCAAAAACTGTATGCAATAATAAATGTATGTTTTTTAAGGTCCAAATTTTGTGGGTAATTTGTTACACAGCAATAGATAACTAGTGCGGTGTACCTTTCAACCTATTTTTGCACTAAATAATTGTGTTCTTCAATGTTTTTTGAATGGAAGAAGTGAAGCCTGGTAATAATGAATATGTCTTCTTTCTCCTAAATTTTTTACTTCATACACAATCAAACATTGGGGGTTGTGTCTCCTTTTTTGCAGACCAGGTAGATTCAGATGTTGATTTATTTTTCTTTGCTTGCCCCCTTCAAATAGAATCTTTTCTTCTTTACACAATGAGTGCTTTGAGCTGCTAATTCATGTATGTTTTATTCAATCTTGACTTGACCATTCTTATTGGCAAGTCTGCTTTATTCAATCTTGACTTGACCATTCTTATTGGCAAGTCTGCCTGCCTTCTAGACTGTGAACTCTTGGAGGGCAGAGAGCAAGAGAGGACAATCACCTCTCTATATTTTGCATGTTGTAGATGCTCAAAATATTTTTGTTGACTGAATGAATGAAGAAATAGAATTTCCCAGAGCAGAGGTTTTGTAAACAGAGAGAAATCTGCACTTCTATTAGTCTGACAGTTGTAGTTCCACATGGCTCCCCGGAACCAAGCACCAAAATTAAGCTCAGACAAAGAAACACCATTGCCATGAAACCTCATTACTTAGAACTCCATTAATTGAAAACTTCAGATAATTTGAGCAAACATGGGGTTAATTTTACATATGAAATTTTACTTTATGAAAACAGGATTATGATATAAATATATAATCTAAGTTAATTTTACCTGTGAGCATCAATACATGAAGATAAATTTGCAAAATAAATTAGCAATCACATACCAAAAATTTCATGTGGTTTTTACAAATAACTATTATTCATTGAAGAAATTCCTCCAAGGTACTGTACCAGGTAATAGAGATATTGATATTTCTTCAAGAGTTCTCTCAAATTTAAACTTTAAAATAAATCCTATTCACAGTCTCTTATTTTTTTAAAATGTTGATTCCTGTTACTCTATGAACCTATACTCCCATCTTCATTGATAAAACAATAATTAAGCTTATGTTCTTATCTGTTTAAGCCAATGGATACCTATGAGGGTTGTAGGCGTTCTGGAAAAAGCATGACTGGCATTTGGAGACAAGAGTTGGAGCCCTGACTCCGCTTCTTCCTGAGTATGAGAATTTGGAGCCAGTGTCTTCATTTCTAAGATGGGAAAAACAGTTCAGTCCTGTGTATCTTAAAACTTTAGGACCAGAAGGGGATATTGAATACCTTTATTAAACAAGATAGCAATATACATACAAACCTCATGTGTTTATAAAACACATCTTAAAAACAACAGCAGCAGCAACAGATGCATGTTTTTTCTTCCAGGCAGTATTAAAACACACATACACACACACACAAATTTCCTGTGTTCTGTTTAACAGTTTTTTCCTTCTTTTTGTAAAGGGAAGGAGAAAAGAAAAGCTTTTTAAAAAGGTTGTTGATTTTATTTTATTCTTTTTTTCATTTTGAAATTTGGTGTGCATAGTATGAAGGAATGTAAGAGCTAATTGCTATTGGGCAGTACAAATGTTGAAATGCATAATTACATATTTATTCAATAGTACTTCTATTTTTTTCAGTCATGTATAAAGTCAGATTCCTTTTAGAGATCCCAAAATTTATTGTAATTTATTTGACCGTCTAGAAATTCTTAAAATTTTTATTGTGTAGAAAGTCTTTTGGCAAGGTTTATAATATATGCTGATTTCCTTCTTTAATGAGACCATCATATTTCTTTTTGAGTATAGACATCTCTGTTTTATGCTTTGAGTATCCAAATTTTAACATTAACACCAGTCTTATTTAGAAAGATAAAAAAATAAGTCCAGGTTCTTGATTATTTAATTTTCATTTACAAAAAGAACTGATTTTTGCAGATCAGTTATCTGATTTAACTTACCTGATTTAGCATAAGAAAAATTGATCAAATACATACTTTTATTTATTTTCAGTGTTTACATTAGTGATTAGTCCATCCAAATTCCTATGAAATACTTTAAAAATATACATTACCTGGTCTCATCCTGATAAGCTAGAAAAATTAACTTTAAAAATGGTTCAAAAGCATTTTGAGTGGGAATGAGTAAATGATGTACCCCGAAAAATGTTTATAATTGTTAGCTATGCCTGTGTTTAGCTATTTGTGTTCCCAAAATTAGACACTCTTGGTGAAATGGAACCCAAATACCTTATAAATAATTTATTTATAAAGTTGACTTTTATTAAAGTTCACTTATTTAAAAGTTCACCAAAAAAATCTGAATTAGTTGTTTGCTCAAATTCCACATTATTTCTCACAGTTGACTTTTTAAAAATGTTTTTATTTCTGTTGGACTCAGGATAATTTTAAAAATACAGTGACTTATTTCAATCAAAATTTATATACATCTTAGTTATACATTTAAAATTCAAATTTGGAGACAGCCAGCACTCTTAAACCAAAATGGTAGTCAACAAAATTTTAAGTGAACATGTGATATAGTTATGACAATGGGTGAGGAGTCTAACTCACAGAACCCTTAGTAATGGTAGCAAAATAAATAACTTGGGCTTTTTCACAAAAGTGTGTGATGAGATGATATGGTGATTGCTCATTACTTTGATCATTAGAACTTTCGACATTTACATTCACTCTTTTGGACAAATGTGATCCTCTGCAATTGTGACTGAGGTTAGTGGGTTTTACTTCCACTGATGCCAGTAGTTGAATAGCATTTGATAATATTTTGGAAAATGAAACCCAAAATTCTTATAATGTTCTTAAAAAATGAGAAAAACTTGTGTAATATCAAAGGCATATGATAAAAGTTGTCTGTTCTCTGTGTCTATTTGCTGTGTCATCTTTGTCTGCTTCTGTTGTTGTCAGCGGCACGGGAATCTGTTTCTTTTTTTGTTGCAGCATCTTGTTGTGTCAGCTTTCCGTGTGTGTGGCACCATTCCTGGACAGGCTGCACTTTCTTTCACGCTGGGCAGCTCCCTTTACAGGGCGCACTCCTTGTGCGTGGGGCTCCCCTACGTGGGGACACCCCTGTGTGGCACGGCACTCCTTGCGCGCATCAGCACTGCGCATGGGCCAGCTCCACACGGGTCAAGGAGGCCTGGAGTTTGAACTGCGGACCTCCCATGTGGTAGACGTACGCCCTAACCACTGGGCCAAGTCTGCTGCCATCCCTATAATTTAAGTTTTAGAAAGATAAATGTATTTAGCTAAAAAATGAAAAAACATATTGCTTATTAAATTGACTGAGATATTGTTCAAAGGGCCCTTTTAAGTTGCCAAAAAAGTTGCTTACTTCTCTATAAATATCTTTTTTTAAGTCATAGAGCCAGTGATAGTCCTTAAACAATACAAATTACAGGAAAAGTTAATACCTCCCTTTCTTGGGAAGTATTAGCTTTTTGACTTGGAGATGTTGAGTACCTCACTCCCATTACTAAGAATAAACATTTCTTCAGCCTTTAATATACAGCACGGACTGTTGTAAGCACATTACATATCAGCATTAGCTCATTACTACTTGGTGGTAATCTGTTGGAGACTCTTGCATGGGGAAAAAAGCGGAACTGGATTACCTCTAAAATCTCTTCCACCACTGAGATATAGTGAATCCATGATTTATGGTTTAGTGCTTAATGAAAGAGGGAAGTGGGACTTTGAGGATCCAGTTGGTTTTTCCATGTTAAGGAGGTGCTTGACAGTAAGATGCATAAATGCTCTCTGCTGTTCTTTTGGGAGTAGCATGTAATTTTTTTTTAAAGATTTAAAAAATTATTTCTTTATTCCCCCATCCTCCCCCCCCCCCCCCCCGCAGCTTGCTTGCAGTCTGCTCTCTGTGTTCATTCACTGCATGTTCTTCTGTGTCTGCTTGTCGCCCTTTGATGCGTCATCTTGCTGCGCCAGCTTTCCGCGGGTGCGAGCCATCAGCTCTCCGTGGGTGCGGATGAGCCTGCCTTTACCAGGATGCAAACCCAGGGCCTCCCATATGGTAGACGGGAGCTCAGTAGACTGAGCCAGAGCCGCTTCCTGTAGCATGTAATTTTGAAGAAAACTTGCTGTATTTTTCCATAAAGTGTTCACACAAAGCACATACAAATTGTAATTACTTTTGATATTTCTTGCCAAGTCAAGCTCTTTATGTGCCCCAACATAGAGTAATGAAGTTCCTCAGCTCTTTTTAATAGCTAACAAATTACTTAATTGATTTATGATCAACATTATAAGCTTTAGCTGGTAATAAGTTAAGTCAGGGTGATAATTCTGTTTTTTCCTTTTCCTTTCAACAGAAGCTCAGCTTAATAGTTCCAATCTGATTTAAATGTGATAGAATACTTGCTGAGTAAGTAATAAAAATCTTTGAAAATCTGGCTGTCTTGAGACAAAAGCATAAAAAATTTTTGTTTGTCAAGTTTGGAAACTACTGCCTTGTACTTTATAAAGCAATTCACCTAACTTTTTTGCTGTTAGGGAAAAAAAAAGAAGTATATTTGGATTTTGATGGTTAAAAAATACTTGAGACCATATTTCTTGACTTAAAGTTTCACAGAAGTAAGAGAATTCTACACTGATTTCTCTGGTTTATAGATTCTTGCTTTCCCATGCATTCAACTTTTATGAATTTCTGTAGGGACTCTAGAGATGAGTCTTCAATTTGATTGAAATGGTTTTATTTTTTAATTTCTGTTGTTTCTTTACATATACATGAATCACTTCCCGTGTGTAGTTTCAAAATTTTCAAAGTATTAGTCTATGAGTATTTTCAGTTAAATTAGAAAAAAATCCACAAATACGGTAATCTTAATTAGTCTTAATTATGTATTACTTAAATGTGATTGATATTGAAGACAAATTTGGGATATGACTGAAAGCATCATATTCAGCCATTTTAATAATTTTTCCTCATTATTTGTTGTTGATGTTTCCATACATTATTTATTATCATCAGACCCTACATATATTCGCTTTGCTCCAATTCCAAATAATGTTGGTTTAGTTTGATTTAGAAAAAAATAGTTTTTAAAAAAAAGATGGGATCCAAATATAGGATTAGAGAATAATAAATTTATGTTCAATTTAGTGAGCAGTATTTAAAAAAAAAACTTTAAATGTTGAGATTCATGGAAATTGGGGAACCAGATTATATTTGCAACTAACTCCAAAGACAATATAACGGAAATGCCTCATATACATTTTAGAATGATGTGTATTTTTAAAAACTTCTTGAGGATATCATACTTAGGTATTCTAATTTACATGTATATATTTTTTAATCTGAAAGAAATTCACCTCAGTCTTCCTTGCTATCTTCATGACCTCAGCTGTTTGCAAATCTTTGATAAAATTTAGCACAAATTGCGGAGGAACTAGATTCAGCTCACTCAAGCTGAACTCTGGCTTGGGGGTGTGGAGGTGGGAGAGGAAGTGTTCTTTATCTCTTTCTCAGAGGTGTGGTTCTATTTACTTTGGAAAGAAAAGATACAAGTATCTCATAAAGTGGATTAGGCATGGCAAGACAAGATGATACTTTCACACCATAAACTCTCAAGCAGCTGTGAGAATGCAGTATGTGTGAAATTTCTTACCTTCTTAAAAATCTTGATAGAGTTGTAGCTAAGCTCTTAACAGTCAAAAACAAACTGCCAATGAAGTTTATTTTCCTTTTTGCTGAGTTTTCTGGACCATTGTTCCGCTTGAGGGGCCCTGTTTGTTAGTTTTGGCTTGCAGACTTTTCTTCCTTAAGAATAAGCTCTCCTTAGGTACTTGTACAGCTCACTCTGTATTCTGGAGTTGCCTAGCAGTTTATTCACAGCCCTGGCTCCAGCAAAAATTCAACTGCGTGACTTCCTGCCTCAGAGGCGGGGGTCGGCAAGGAACGGGTTTGTATCTGTAATGTAAATACATAGTTGATTCTGTGGAAAACTGGGACATTTTTGTTTGTTCTCATAAAAGATTCCTGCTGCAAGTTTTATTTTAAAGTTGGCTTTTAGCCTTTTCAGCTGTGACTTGGATGCTGATCTGATTTTCTGCTTTCATGCCCCCCCCTTTTTTAATTTAAAAAATTTAATTCAACATTAACAGTGCTTACAAGCTACAGAGCAGAATAAAATCACATTACAAACATTGTAGTATTAGATTTTATCACCATTTATTTCTTCTAGCCTGTCCAGGGATTTCTTCATGTTCAGTAGAACTAATTTGCAGTCAGACATTGAGGTCTTCTAGAAGGCCAGCAGGCTCCAGAAATTAATTTATCCAAATAACCGATCCCTCCTAGGCCAGCCATAGAGGGACACCAAAATGGCCTAAGAAGGCAGAGCCTCCTTTTGAAGTCTGGAATGTTTTGACTCACTTGAAACAGGCGGCTGGAATGAAAGGATAATTTTCAGTGACCCAGGGGATTTTTTTGCCATTTTCAAATATTAGGTAAAACAAAGAGAAATTGCTTACTCTAATTTAGAAAGACTTAGTAATCAGGAAGGCAACCAGACTGAGAATAAAGTTCCAAGGTATAGAGCAGAAGTTTATTTACTGAAACTAGATTGCTGGCAAAATCAAAATTATTATACCGTTTAAAAAATCTTGGAGGGGATATATTTTCATCAACATGCCTGAATTTTCATCATCTATACCTGAGTTTTTTTCTTAGTATTTAAAAAAAGAGATTAATTGCTTTGATTTATTGTCATCTAAAAATGTTATATTTTCATCTTAATTTTATTTGAAAAAAACCCAGGAGGTTAAAGTTTAAAATAGTTTATATAAAACTCAATTAGTTTACTAGAAACATTAGGTATGTATTTGTCAATTTAAAAAAATGAGTAGATTTTAAGGCCATTTCATTTCATGTAAACGATCACGTTAGAGCACAGGACCATCCAGGTGTAACAAATGTTTTTGACTACCAAGTCAGACGACCAGATCAAAGGCATTTTGAAGGAATTCCTTCTGTATACTGGAGATAAATATTTATTGTCACAGAAAAAAAAATAACTGTCTTTTGCGTTTTTAGCGAAGAAAATGGATTTGAAAGTAGAAATTGGTAAGCAAACAAATGTGCATTAAGATAGAAATGGGATATGCTTTTTACACAATACATTCCATGTTGCCTAGTGTGCAAATATGGACTTATTTAGCATTAGTTAGAGAAAAATTAAATAATACTTGTAATTTAAAAGTTCTGTGTGTTAGTTGATGCCAAAATAATTTATGTACTGATGTGGCCAAAAGGATGCCAATCCTGTTGCTGGCAGCTGGTCATTGTTTTAATTTGAGAAATATATACTGAATTAATTGGAAAGAAGAAGAAATTGTCATTTTCATTCCTTTGATTTGTCTTCTGGTTTGTCTGCTAGTTTTTTATTTGGTTTGATTGGTACTCTGCATTCTTATTGCAGAAGCTGTCAGCCTTATTTCTCTAATTTCATCTTTAATCTTTGTACATTCTCCATATGATTTGCCTTCCTTGAAAAGCCAAGTACATGGTAACTAGAATAAAACCATTTGGAGACCTATTGTTCTAGTGGAAGGTGAGGTAAGCTCTCCATTTGCATTATCCCTAGGTGTGACAGAGTGAAAATATTCTTGTCTCTTCACATTTATATCATCTTCAGGATTTTTATTTAGCTACTGAAAGAGTAAAACAATATCAGCTCTTTAATAAATTGGGGAAATAGTCTTTGGAACAGAAGAAAAGTGGGAGGAATAAGTGGCAGTTGACCGAGGCCTTGATATTGATGAATATTTGAGAATAGAACATTAGTGAGGACTGAATGCCTTTTCTTTATAAGATTTTCACATAAAAGAAGATTGATCTTTTGTTTAAGTGCAAAAGACACAGAGGATCATGATTTTAGTTTTGGCCAGTTTGAGCCTGAGGGTGTTTGAAGACATCCAGGTGAGTTTTGTAGACAGTTGAAAATTTGGATATGGGTTTCTGGACTGGCCTGGCTTAGAGGTATAGATTTTGGGGTCATCAGTAAATAGATAATATTGAAGCCAATAGATGAGGCAACCCATGAAAAGTGCTGAGGGAGAAAAGGACCAAACAAGAGAAGATTTCAGGGGGCTATCAGAGCTGGGGAGGTGAAAGGGTAGATGAGTCAGACAGAGAGTGAGGCCAGGTCTGGGAAGGGGCATGGTCTCTGGTGCCAGGGCCTTTTGAGGGATAAAGTGGGACTCTGAGGGAAGGTTTTAAGGAGAGAGGGTGCCCATGCAAAGGGAGTTGTGGAGCGCCTCCCTCATCATCTGATCCTGAGTTCTCTGTTTCTCTGTCTTTTATGAACTCTAATCTTCAGAGAGCACAGCATTGTAGGAAATGAGATAGTTTTGGCCACCAGATACGAATATCTGCCTAGTAGCCAACCATCATTTATCAAGTTGGTCTAATACTTAAGTGTCTGAAACCTTAATTTCCTACCTGGGTTCACATATTCTGTGCCTACTTCTCTGCCTGGCAAAAGCCTCCTCTTTCTTCCAGTATGCAGTCAAGGCCAACCCCTATATGAAGTCTCCCTGGTAGCTCCAGCTGGTGGTAACTTCTGCAGTCCTTTAAGGATGCCACTGTAGACCTTACTAAATTGATTTATAGGTACTTTCTGTTTCATATCTCTCTTCTAATAAAGAGAGGCCCCCTGTCAGATTTCAAACACTAGCCTATCACATTGCCTAACACTCAGTGGCTGCTCAATTAATGTTGTTTGAACTAATGAATATTCATTAGGGACTCCATGAGAAAAGACAAACTCTAGGTATTGTGAGAAACACCAAAAAGCTGTATTTGTGATTATAGGCTATTTATGTTCATTATACTAATTTATGTCTAAGTAGTTAGGGTTCAGTTTGATCTATAAAGGGAGAGGGCCTAATTAATTATTATAGTTAGTTGGAAAGTTTACATATCTGCTGATCCCTGTTTATTCAAATTGGGATATACTTAGTTTATTAAATTCAACAGCATTTGTCAAGTAAGAGAAAACAAATTAATATTACAACATAGAGTTTGAATAAAAACAAGAAAGAAATAAAAATTAAAGTTTGAATTATAAAATGGTCTTGTTGGGAGTACTTAGAGTATATAATTTTATATATATAGTTTATAGTTTTATATATATAGTATATATATATATATATAGTTTTATATATATAGTTTTATATATATAGTATATATTTTTAATACAGACCAGGATGTTCAGTAGGCTATTGTTGAAAAGTTTTGTTTGCTTTAAATTTTTATTTTCTTTATAACAGTTGTTCCCATTGTATAGTGAGGGACGAAACAGGGTCCCTGTTATGGGACGAGCGGGGTCCCTGTTGTGGGACGAGTGGGGTCCCGTTGTGGGACGAGCGGGGTCCCTGTTAAGGGACGAGTGGGGTCCCGTTGTGGGACGAGAGGGGTCCCTGGCGTGGGGAAGAAAGCCTCGTACAGCCGCTGAGGCTTCCCTCGGGGGCTCCGAAGGCGTGGAGGGCGCACGACCCAGGAAGGAGTCGCGGAGACAGGCCGATGGCACAAGTCTGGTCTATTGCGGAAGGGGATGCAGATTTATAGGATTGGGGAGTGGTGTGGCGGGTTCTGATTGGCTAGGGCAAATGCTGTTTCCATATAAGGCAATGTTCTGGCATTGGGCTAGTGATTGGTCAGTAGAGTATGTGCTAACTCTTGATAGGCTGACACTGTTACTAAGCTGATAGGTGGTTGTAAGCTGTTGCTGGGCAAACAGCGTACTAAGAGATTAGGTTTAAGGGAGGGGGGAGGGGAAGTGAGAGCTGGGCTAGGCGGGAGATAGGAAGGGGGAGGGCGGTGCCGGCTAGCCGTTAGCAGCAAAGGCCTAGTCAGGCGTGGTCACCTTGTCTAGGCCCAGTGGGCAGAGGCGGTGTCACCTCTTGCCGCACTGTTTGCCACTGAGGCAAGCTGGGTGCCCCTCCTCCCACAGTATAGAGATCTTGAAAATGAGTAAATGGAGTACAAACCCGAGTAAAGAAAGGCTTTGGATTAGGAAGTGTTTTACATAGCCTCCTATGTCTCCCATCATTTATTTCAATATTACTAAACTTGGTACATTCATGAAAATGTCCTGGTATGAACTGTTTTAGTAGTAAAAATATTCTACAACGTAATTAATTAGCTTGCTTTTTTGATATTGCTCAGATTCAACTTGATTTTTAGCTTGTAGTTAACTGTGTACGTCTATGGAGCAATAACCGAACACTTTGTTTATTATGAAAGGATAAATAAGATTAATTTGTCTTAGGGTTAGAGTGAAGAAATTGGGAGGCAGAGGATGAGAGAGGTTGGAGCATGGCTTTGGGGTCATGTGACTGGGGTTCTCAGTGGGGCATTGTTACCACCTGGCTGTGTGTATTGGACTGAATGGTGCCCCCCAAAAAATGTGTCCGCTTCCATATCCCTGGAACCTGTGAAATGCAAACTTTTTGGAAAAGAGTCTTTGCTGTGATTAAGAATCTTGAGAAGAGATCATCCTGGGCTACCTGGATGGGCCCTAAAGCCATGACCCGTGTCCTTATAAGAGGCAGAAGAAGACAGAGAAAAGGAGATGAGAAGCTGGAGGCAGAAATTAGAATTTTGCAGCCACGTGTCAGGGAAGCCCTGGGGCCACCAGAAGCTGGAAGTGGCAACAAACCAGTTCCCTGTGGAGCCGGCATAGAGAGAACAGCCCTATGGACACTGATTTCAGAAGTGTGAGAAAATAAAATTCTGTTGCTTTAAGCTGTCAAGCTCACGGTAGCTTGTTACAGTAGCCGCAGGAATCTAATAGCCTGTGTGACCCCTACCACGGTACTTATCTGGGCTTCTTCACATGGAAAATGGGCTCGTAAAATTTTGTGGAGTTGCAAGCAATACATGGTACAGTGCCTGGCATATGGTAGCTGGTCAACTCATTCTGGTCCTTCTTTTCCTCCCAAGATGATATTATTCTGCTTTCTTTTACTAGACACTACAAATATGTACCTCATTGTCCTTTCTTTTTAATCTTGTCACCAGGAAGATCAGAGGCGAGTTTGCTGCTTAATTATTGAGGATTTTCTTATTCCATGTTCTAGTATAGTTTTCTTTTGACTTTGTGTTTTTACTTCTTTTTATGTCTTTAAGTTTTCTTTAAAAATGTGCTATTTCTATACAAAGAAGACATTGTAAATGGAACTTCTCAGGATGCAACCAATTATGAGAAAAGTTAAAACAAAAAGGAAAAAAATCACCTCAAATTCTACTATCCAGAAATAATTATTGGTAGTATTAAATATCTTTCCAGACTTTTCTTTTCTTTTTTTTTCTTTTTTTCTTTTTTCTTTTTTATTATTGATTCTGTAAAAATATTACATTAAAAAAAATATGTGAGGACCCATTCAACCCCACCACCCCCACCCCACCACTCCCCCTGCCCAGCAACACTCATTCCCATCATCGTGACACATCCATTGCATTTGGTAAGTACATCTCTGGGCACCTCTGCACCTCATGGTCAATGGTCCACATCATGGCCCATACTCTCCCCCATTCCATCCAGTGGGCCCTGTGAGGATTTGCAATGTCCGGTGATTGCCCCTGAAGCACCATCCAGGGCAGCTCCAAGTCCCAAAGACGCCTCCACATCTCGTCTCTTCCTGCCATTCCCCATACCCATTAGCTACCATGTCCACTTTTCCCACTCCAATGCCACCTTTTCTCTGTGGACATTGGATTGGTTGTGCCAGACTTTTCTTGATGCATATTTACAGTTGAAAAATAATTTTATAAAACAAGGATCATACTAGAAATATTTTAATAAAACAGTTAATTCTATTTGATTTTAAAAGAAGAAAAAGCTGACAATGAATGAACTTTAGAAAAATATTATTTTTACAAGTAATATTTACTTATAAAATATCAATCTGAAGTTAAAAGTATTAATATGAGACTATTAAGTTTTTTATTAATCACATCCATCAATTTTAGACAGACTGTTAACTTGTTATAAAAGCTGAAGAAATTAGCCCACTTCTCACTTCTTTCCCATCTGACAGTTTTTGTTGGTTATAGTCTTTTGACATTGTTAAGGTTTATAGTGTTCTGTTATCAAAATACTAATGGTTGTTTAATCTAAGTACTAAATAGTTTCTATTATTTCAGTGAATCCATTGTTTTTCACCCTGCCTTCTTTTTCCCTTTGTTTTGAAATTTTAGAAGTATAATTTTTCAGTAAGGGCTCACGATTGCTAAGCTCCCTGAGTTTATGCAAGTTTGAGAATGTCTTTTTTTTATACCTAAGATCAATATATTCTAGACATTAAAAAATTGCATGATAAGTGTAACTCATAAAATCAAATATACCCTTAAAGGTATACCTATTTTATGTCATATAAAAACTGTAGACTACAAATTGTGTATGCTTACTATAACATTTTACCTGGGAAAGCTGGTAAGTGGGATTTTTTGCATATATTTACTGCCATGGTCAAAACAAATATGTGCAAACTGCAAGGCCCCTAAAAGAGCAGTTAAAGTTTATATACAGAAAGGTGTCACTCTCTGATAAAATATGCAAGAGATAGATTTTCCAGAGATTATAACACAGAACAATAACCACCACAGGCTCCTTGCCCTGTGTTTCACTCTTTTCTTCTGGTTCCCACTTTCCCACAGATGCGGGCCTGCATGATCTTTTCAACATCCCCCTCAAAGGCGCGTGGAAGTAGCACATCCCTTTGCACTTACCACTCTGGATAATGTGAAATGCTTTTGTGCGCATTTTAGGCCCTCATTTCAGTTTTCTGTATCAACTATATTTCCAACTAGCTTTTTTACTAAGTCATTCCTTGCGCAGTATGTTTCCGATTAGTTTAACCAGTTATCCAGCCTAAGGAAGGTGACTTCATAAACTAATGGACCACCCCGTGCGCCTCTATAAGAGCTGGGAGTCAATGTTCCCTAGTGCCAGTCAGTATTCCGTATTGCACGATTAGCCTTATTTCTACCCACTGCAATTGTTGTCACCTTGAAACCCACACCTAGTGTTGCTGCAGGTTCCGGATCAAGAGCGCATCTGTGAACCTCAGGAGCAGGCTGGACCTGCCTGCCCCACTCTCTCCTCTGATGAGGCTCTGAAAGGTGGCCCGCTGGTCCTCGTTGAGCCTGACCTGCTCTGCTCTGAGCCCAGCTGGCCGCCCTGGTCCAGCTCTCTGAGAATGTCTTTTTACTGCCTTCACTCTTAAAGGGCAGCTTGGAAGGGTATAAAATTATTGCCTCTCATTTTCTTTCCCTTAATGTCGTAGATGGCACATGCATCTTTCCTGTTATTGCATGCCACTGTGGAAAAGGAGATCAGCTTGATCTTTCCGCCTTGTGTGTGAGCAGATTTTTTTCTCCTTGAGTATTCACATGATCCTTCTGTGTCCTGGAGGTTTAATAACAGCATATTTTGGAGAGTCACTTTGGTGTTACCACTTTTTAATTTTTTTGTAGGATGTGGTGTATCTTTAAAAATTTTTATTTACTGGGAAATCTTTAATAATGTTATGTGAGGTCATTTTTGATGAAAAAGTTCAAGTATAAATTTCAGGAGAGACTCTTTTCCATTATATTTTAAAATTGTGGTTTGTTTCATTTGCTTTATTCATTGTGTTTGGATACTTATTATGCATGTATTAGATATATTTTTACCTATCCTGCATATCTCTTATCTTTTATAAAATTTGTTTTTAATTCTTTATTCTTTTCTATTTTGTTTTGAGTGATTTTCTCTAGCTTCTCTTCAGTGTCCCTGACTCTGTTTAATTACGCTTATTCTATTAAGTGTCACTTTTGTTGTAGTTTAAGTCTTTGTAACATTCTAGTTTTCTGTTTCTTTCCTGTTCACTTTTTATCACTCTTGGTTGTTTTATATTCTCTTGTTTGAACTTTATTTTTTCTATAAGAGATGATGTAGTTTATAATTTATTTAAAATTATGGAGAATTTTTTTCTTAAACTTTTTTCACTTTCCTTGCATGCTATGTCTTGTGACACATTAGCTCTGGGCTATACCTTTCTGAAATTTAGCTTTGAATTACAGTAAGCTTAGAAGATATATTCTCATTCACTAAAGGAGTAATAGGGAAGCTAGTGATTTCCTCTGATAAATTGGAGTTGGCATTGTACAAAATATGTAATCTCTTCCATTTAGTAGCAGTGCTTAGAATTTACATGGTCATTTCCAGATTGTGAAGTGCTTTTATTCATGTCATTTGATCATGACAACAAAACATGACGTAGACAGGAAACGTGACCTGCTCTTTACTGTTGAGGGGCTGGATTTCAAAGAACATATGTGGCCTGGTCAGTGGGCTAGAGACCCTGGCTGGAACGAGCAGAACTGGTATTGAGACCTCCCTCTGGTTCCTCTTTGGGGTTTGCTTCCCCTTCCTGCTTTGCTCCTCTTCTTGGTGTGAAGATGACGCTTAACATTATGGTATTAATCATGAAATTCCTAAAACCTTTGCTATACTCCTGAGCCTTGATTTATTAAATAATAAACAGGACCAGCATAGGGCATAGTCCTTTCAGGAGGTCTCGTGGCCTCATGAACTGGCTACTGCCTTTCTTCCCCATATGTGTCTTTTATTCTGACCACTTACCTCTATTCCTTGGCACAATTGGTGTTTGCTTGCATACTGTTTTCTCTGTCTGGAATGGCCCTGCTGGTCTTACTTAAACCCTGTAGATCATCTTGGTGGAGTTAATTTCTACTCATTAAAGCAAAACAACACTGCACAACATTAGCCTCACCTATTTTAAGAAGATGTTTTTGTTCCAGCACTCTGCACTTTGCGGTCACAGTGTTGTCTCATTGCTGTGTAACAGTTCACTAGCTTGACAATCTCTCCCATGAGCCTTTAGGGTCTATTGGGTCAGGGACCATGTCTGATTTGGCTTTTCATTGTCCACATCTGGTAATCATATGGGAAGGTAGTAGGTTCTCAATAGATATTTACCAAAAATGAATGAATGGACCAAAAAGTTACATAGTTAAGTCTGCATGGGGACATGTTGAGGGTTTCTCAAGAGGAAATTTACATGATCTATTTCTTCAGCACTATTAGTTTGGCTTTTATGTAAAGGGTAGTTTCAAGGGACAAGTGAGGAAAACTCCTCAGGAGACTCTTGCACTAGCCAGTATGATACAAAGATACTTTTAACTGGGGTCAGAGTAGATAGAATGAAAAGAAAGCAAAAGACACAAGAAATATTACAAAGAAAGGAGGTTGGGCCTTGATGAGGGGTTAATGAGATGTCTTTGCACAGATGGTTCTTAAGCATACTTAAGTTATACACCTCTTTATGTCCAGTTCAGAAGCCATCATCAGTCAGCTTTTGCTGCAGTAATGCTGCACAACAAGCAAATTTACCTTCTTAGTGTCTTTTTAAAAAAGATTTAATTTAATTAATTTCTCTCCACCCCCTCATTGTTTGCACTTACTGTGTCTCTTTGTCTTCCTTGTTTCTTTAGGAGGCATCAGAAACTGAACCCAGGACCTCCGATGTGGGAGGGAGGCACCTAATTGCTTAAGCCACCACCATTCCCTGCTTTGTTGTGTCTCTTGTTGCATCAACTTCCATGCCTGCCGGTTGCATCAGCTTGCTATCCTGCTTGCCTTCTCTAGGAGGCACTGGGAACCTCCATTCCCTGGTTTGTTGGGTCCCTCTTTATGTTTTTCATCTTGTGTCTCTTGTTGCATCATCTTGTTGCATCAGCTTGCCGTGCCTACCAGGTGTGCCAGCTTGCTGTTTTCTTTAGGAGGCACTGGGAACTGAACCAGAGACCTACCATTGAGGTAGGCGGGAGTCCAGTCGCTTGAGCGATATCCACTTTCCCCTTCTTAGTGTCTTATATCAACAGAGGTGTTCTCAGCTCAGGGGTCTGCAGGTTGATGGTGATTGGGCTGATCGAGGCTGGGTTTATCTGGGTGGCTCTGTTTCAGGCTGTAGGTCAGCTGGGCTTGTCTTCAGGGTTCTCAATGGTTCAGATCTGCTCTACAAGTCTCTCGTGCTAATACTCCATCATCAAAGGTCAGTTTTCTATAAATCATGCAATGCATTGTTTAGAAATGACCTTCATACAAAAATAAGTTGCAACTCCTTAATAAGGCTGCTTGAGAGAGTCTCATGATTACCTGACAATAGCAGAAGTATAAAAACAAGCATATTTACAGCCTCTGCTGGTGTCACATCTGTTTGCATTTTATTGACCAAAAAAGTTACATATCCAAGCCCAACTTTGATAAAATAATACTACATTTTATTATACATTAAGATAATAAATAGCATAAGATGGAAGGTAGGGGAATCTATTATTACAGAATAATAATCCTAAATATCACAACATCTTATCTATAATCCTCCCAGCTGGAATTACTAAGTTTTGCTTTTGAATTCCCATAGCACTCTACTTGTGTATAACACTTTCTATTCTGTACTATTAAATCATAAACTCTTTAAGGCAGTAAGTGATTCAGTCTTTTTAAGTAGCAGGACACTGTGCTCTCCAGTGGAGCTGATTTAAGTGTATAATAAAAAGGCTATGCATGTAAATCTTCCCTCAGTGTATTCTCAAAATAAAAATGGCGTTTTTGTATTTGTGTACAAGTGTAACATTTGTAGATCTATCCATTTTGAGGTATTTAAAGATAATATCTTCTTACATTTTATTGACTTACATTGACTGAGGAAATGTTTGGACTTTACATTGAATTGTGGAAATCAAAACACATTAAAATTCACTTAGAAAAATTTCATATATAGTCTAGTGCCAAAGAATAAAACTCCTCTGTTGCGATTCCAGAATTATCTTCTGGACATGTAATTAAGATATTTAGGGATGGTTCACTTCCTACTGAGGCATTCCTTCTAAAGTTGCTTTATTGAAGAGCTGTCGACTTATTTTTATATGACGGTAGTCTCTAAAACAACGTAATGCATAAGTTTTGGAAAGCTGACCTTTTGTGAAGGAATAATAAAATCGAAGAAAGGTTTGTTTTCTTTCCTTTTAATAAAATATTTATGAAAGTTTGGTGATGTGGGCTACTTCCGGAAAGATGATATATGTGCTTGCTTTAAGAAGCAGAACAGAAATGCTGCAACATGGAAGAACCCTGAAGATATTATGCTCTCTAAAATAAGCTAGGCACACAAAGACAAAAATTGTATGATATCGCTAATTAGAGATGACTGGAAACAGCACATTCACAGAGAGAGAAAGCAGACTAAAGGATGGGGGAGGAGGTGTTTGTAAAAAAAAAATCTGAGTGCTAAATTAATGGGAAACCCTTCATACATAAAGAAAAATATAAGCTGTGCTGCTCTAGGTAAAGAGGGGCAGCAAGTGCCCACCCCTCTGCGAAGGCTCCTAAGGAACCACTGAGAAGTCGTAGGTCTCCACACAATTCTTTATAAACAGCTGGCTAGTGATCTCTGTATTTCTGTAATTCTGACACCCTAAGACCATGTCAGGAATTAAGCCAATTGGAATAACCAACATTTGTATAAAATCTCAAAATTTATCAAGTCTTCCCATGCAAGTCTTCCCATGCGTGCGTTTCCACGTGTGTTCAGGCTGATGTGCATTGTGCTCTGTGGTGCTGTGCATTTGGTAGCCCCAATTTGGTGAGCATCACGCTATTAAATAGTAACCAACAGTGATATCCTGGGGTCAGTGGAGAAGGGTGGGGGTGGGAATGGGTCGGAGGACTAGGACACGAGAAGTATTATCATCCAGAAACTTCTCCCCAAGAGGAGGGTTATATTTCCAGGAACTACTTGTTGAGTTAAGGCAAATATCACCTTTAAATTCCCTACCAACTCTGTGGCCCAAATGGGGGAAAGCGCTCAGGAAAAAAGAAGCAGCAGCAACAGAGCAGAATAAATTGTTATGAGAAATATGATGGAGTAAAATATTTCACCCACTTTGGTCAGTGCTGTAGAATAAGTGTGTCCTAGATTCCTGGGTTTGTTGCAACAAAGTGCCATAAACCAAATAGCTTAAAAAGACAGAAATTTCTTTTCTTACAATCCTTACAACCCCAAGTCTGAACTGAAGGTGCATGCAGGCCCGTGAGCCTCTGTAGTGTGCAGGACGTGGGCGGTGGGTTGCCAGCGCTTCAGGAGGGCTTCTGCCTCCATCCATGGTCATAGTCTCCTCTCTCTGTGTCTTTCTGTCAGTGTCTATTTTTCTCTTCTCATAAGACACCAGCCACATTTGATGCGGGCCTTACCTTAATAAAGAACATCTTCAAGACCCTATCTCCACATACAATCACGTTTGTGGAACAAGGGCTTAGGACTTGAACATATCTTTTTGGGGGTCACAATTCAATCCCTAACAAAGGATGACAGGATCTATTTTTTCTGGAACACCCTAAATTGGAACACCCCTAAATAGTGCCCCCCCTTTTTTTGTAAGGAGGTACCAGGGATTGAACCCAGGACCTCGTGCATGGGAAGCAGGGGCTCAGCCACTTGAGCTACATCCACTCCCCAGTGCCCTTTTTAAAAAACCAGCTTTCTCTTGTGAGTTCTGTGTCCTTAGAGTGGAACTGAAGACTTGAGGAATAGCCTGAATAGAAAGTTAATCTGTACAGTGGAGAAAGATGGAAACCCAAACAAAGGAGAAAGTGCAGAAATGGAAGCACAGAGTAAGTGGTCAGTAGAGAAAAGGGTCATCCTACTTGGGTGGTGAAGGACATGGCTATAGGGAGGGCCTTTTGGGCAAAAGCACACTTCCTAGTGCATGGAGCATACACCTCAGCAAGCTGCAATCAGATGAATGGGCAACGTTCGCTATTAGAGTGAGACTCATAAAAAGGGTAATGGGTTAATATTTTATCATTTTATTTTAACATAAAAGACATGAGTGTATTTATTTGTCAGTGTTTTTATATTAGACCAAGGCTTTTCCTTTGAGGATGCACCTATGTTTGGAATTCAGCATACTCTTTTGCCGCCCTCTATCCTGCACAATGAATATATGTTCTTATTCCTCCTTTCCAAACAAAAATAGCACACTGAACATTCTGGCCTGCAACCTGCATTTTTTCATTACAGTATCTTGGAGATTTTTCCACACCAGAACATAGAGTGCTGCCTTGGTTTTTAAAAAATACTTGCATAGTATTCCTTTGACTGACTTATGCCATCATGTTGGGTATTTGGAGGTTTTCCAATCTTTTGTTAATATGGAATGTTGTGCAAAAGATGCCGTTTTTCATGTGTGTAGTTATGTGTGTAGGATAAATTCCCAGGAGTTGAATTTCTGGATCAAAGAATATATGCATTTGTAATTTTTATAGACACTGCTGCATTGCTTTCAATAGGAATTTAACTGTTTACACTCAACCAGCAAGGTGTCAGAGTATCTGTGTACTCCACAGCTTTGTCACGACAGTACGTTTTTTTAAATTAAAAATTTTGTCTGTTTGAGAGGTGAAAAATTGCATCTCAATATGGTTTAATGTGCATTTATCCCATCATGACAGGAAGTATGTATAATGTTCAAAAGCACAGAGCCTGGAGCTTAGCTACTTGAGGTTAGATTCTGGCTCCACCATGTACCAGCTCTGTGGCTGTGAACAAATTGCTTAACTTCTGTGCATCCTCACGTATACTTCAGAGAATAATATTTACTACCTTTTATGGTTGCTTTGAGAATTGAATGTGTTAACATATGTAAAGAGCTAGACTAGTGCCTGGTCCGTAGTATATTCTGTCTGTTTTTCTTGTCATTATTAGTGGAATTGAGCATTTCTTCATTAGTTTTAGAGCCACCTATATTTCCTTTTCTATGAATTTCTGTCTGTCCTTTTTCTATTTTGTTGGTTTGTCTCTTGTGGATTTTTATGAGCGTTTAATATTAGGTTGGTGCAAAAGTAATTGTGGTTTTGCACTGTTGAAATTTGCTGTTTGATATTGGAATACATTCTTAATAACTGTGGTTATGTTATACATCATTTTAATGTGCATTTCTCACTTTGTTTTTTTTGCTAATGACTTTACTTTCTGTTTATTTTATATTATTTTAGACTATGGAAATGATGTTAGACAAAAAGCAAATTGGAGCAATTTTCTTATTTTAGTTCAAAATGGATTTTAAAGCAGTAGAGACAACTCGCAACAGTAACAACACATTTGGCCCAGGAACTGGTAACAAATGTAAAGTGCAGTGGTGGTTCAAGAAGTTTTCCAAAAGAGATGAGAACCTTGAAGATGAGGAGTGTAGGGCCGCCATCGAAATTGACAAGGACCCATTGAGAGCAATCATTGAAGCTGATCCTCTTAAAACTACACGAGAAGTTGCCAAAGAACTCAACATCGACCATTCTGTGGTCATTTGGCATTTGAAGCGAATTGGAAAGGTGAAAAAGCTCGATATGTGGGTGCTTCATGAGCGATGGAAATTTTTAAAAATCGTCATTTTGAAGTGTCGTCTTCTCTTATTCTACACAACAATAACGAACCATTTCTCAAATGGATTGTGATGTGTGACAGAAAGTGGATTTTATACAACAACTGGGGATGACCAGCTCAGTGGTTGGACTGAGAAGATGCTCCAGAGCTCTTCCCAAAGCCAAACTTGCACCAAAAAAAGGTCATGGTCACTGTTTGGTGGTCTGCTGCCACTACAGCTTTCTGAATCCAAGCGAAACCATTACATCTGAGAAGTAGCTCAGCAAACTGATGAGAAGCACCAAAAACTGCAACACCTGCAGCCAGCACTGGTCAACAGAAAGGGCCCAACTCTTTGCTACGGCAATGCCCAACTGCACACTATTGGCTTCAAAAGTTGAACGAATTGGGCTACAAAGTTTTGCCTCATCTGCCGTATTTACCTGACCTCTTGCCAACCGACTACCACATCTTCAAGCTTCTTGATAACTTTTTTGCAGAGAAAACACTTCCACAACCAGCAGGATGCAGAAAATGCTTTCCAAGAGTTCATTGACTCCTGAAGCATAGATTTTTATTCTATAGGAATAAGCAAACTTATTTTTCGTTGACAAAAATGTGTTGATTGGGAAGTGGACTTGGCCCAATGGATAGGGTGTCCGTCTACCACATGGGAGGTCCGCGGTTCAAACCCCCAGCCTCCTTGACCCGTGTGGAGCTGGCCCATGTGCAGTGCTAATGCGCGCAAGGAATGCCCTGCCATGCAGGGGTGTCCCCCGCGTTGGGGAGCAAGGAGTGTGCCCCATAAGGAGAGCTGCCTAGCGCAAAAGAAAGTGCATCCTGCCTAAGAATGGTGCCACCCACACGGAGAGCTGACACAGCAAGATGACGCAACAAAAAGAGACACAGATTCTTGGTGCCGCTGATAAGGATAGAAGTGGTCACAGAAGAACACAAAGCGAATGGACACAGAGAGCAGACAACTGGGCGGGGGGACAGGGAGAGAAATTTTAAAAAGTGTTGATTGTAATGGTTCCTATTTTGATTAATAAAGATGTCTTTGAGCCTAGTTATAACTTAAAATTGATGGACCAAAACAGCAATTCCTTTTGCACCAATCTAATAGGTTAAGGTTAGCATATTCTTTATATATGATTTTCATTTTTTTTCCCTTCTGTTGCTTGTCCTTTAATTTTGCCTTTGGTGTTTTATCTCATGCACCAGTTTTTGACATGTATATAGGTGAATTTATCAATGTTCTATGATTTAAGGATTTTAGCATTTACCCTCTCTAAATTTATAAAGCAGTTCTCTAGGGCTTTTCTTAGTACTTTTCATGATTTCATTTTTTTACATTCGAATTTATCCTGGTATATAGTTATAGAAAAAAAAATTTAAACAAATCAATTTTATTGATACGTGTTTATCAAGCATAAAATCCAAAGTATAAAATCAGTGGTATTTGATGTAATCACATATTTGTGCATTTATCACTTCAATCATTCTTAGAGCCCTTTCATTATTCCAATAATAATAGTAAATAAAAAACAAACAAAACTCATAACCTCTCAATCTCTGCTTCCCCTGCATTACATAGCTCTTCTTTTTCCTTCTTTCTAGTATATTTTTATTTAGATTTAGAAAAAGTCTTATATATGCAATATCACTCACATTTGTGCTTTACATGAGGTTTTACTATCCCATGTTATAGTTTTTAGCTTTCTTTCTAGTAATACACATGACCTTAGACTTCCCTTTTCAACCACTGTCAAAACCATATAATACCTCTGCTAATTACAAACACCATGATATGCTTTTACCATTCATTTCCAAAGATTTACAAACAATGTTTTTTTACCAGTTCTGCACAGATTAACCTCAGCTTTCCATTCTCTAACCTTCTATTTTCTGGTGACCTATATTCTAATTATTAACTCCATGAGTTTACACAATATGTTTAGTTCATAATAGCACAATCATGGAGTATTTGTCCTTGATCCAGTATCTGGAATCTCCTGAAAAGTCCACAAAAAAAGCTACTAGAACTAATAGATGACTTCAGCAAATTGGGATACACAATTAATTTGCAAAAATCAAAGCATTTCTATACACTACTGATGTTCAATCTGAGGAGAAAATCAGAAAAAAAATTCCATTTTTAATAGCAAATTAAAAAATCAAATATTTAGGAATAAACTTAGTCAAGGACATAAAGGACCTATATTCAGAAAACTATGAAATGTTGCTGAAATAAACTGAAGAAGACCTAAATAAATGGAAGGACTTTCCTTTTTCATGGATTGGAAGACTAAATATCATTAGGATGTCAATTCTGCCCAAACTGATTGACAGATTCAATGCAATCCCAATAAAAATACCAACAGCCTTTTTTTGCAGAAATGGAAAAAACAATTATCAAATTTATTTGAAAGGGTAAGGGTCTCCAAATATCCAAAAACATCTTAAAAAAGAAAAACAAAGTTGGAAGACTCTCACTTCCAGACTTTAAATCACATTACTTAACTACAGTGGTAAAAACAGCATGGTACTGGCATAAAGGCAGACACATTGACCAATGCAACCAAACTGAGAACTCAGAAATAGACCCTCACATCTTCAGTGAAGTGATTTTTTGGCAAGGCTGTCAAGCCCTCCCACCTGGACCAGTATAGTCTATTCAACAAATAGTGTTGGGAGAACTGGATATCCATATCCAAAAGAAAGAAAGAAAGAAGACCCTTGTCTCACACCTTATAAAAAAATTAACTCAAAATGGATCAAGGACCTAAATATAAAAGTGACAACCACAAAACTCCTAGAAAAAAATGTAGGAAAATATCTTCCAGATCTTATGGTAAGAAATAGTTTTTAAAATCTTACACCCAAAGCATGAGCAAAAAAAAAAAAAAAAAGACAAATGGGACCTCTTCAAAATTAAACACTTTTGCACCTCAAAGGACTTTGTCAAAAGGGCGAAAAGGCGGCTGAACTCAATGGGAGAAAATATTTGGCAATCACATATCAGATAAGGGTTTAATATCTATGATATATAAGCAGATCATACAACTCAACAATAAAGAGACAAACTAACCAATTAAAAACTGGGCAAAAGACTTGAAAAGACAATTGTCCAAAGAAGAAATACAAATAGTGAAAACACACATGAAAAAATGTTCAACATCACTAGCGATTAGGCAAATGCAAATCAATACTACAATGAGATATCATTTCACACCTATTAGACTGGCTGCTGTTAAAAAGTTGGAAAACTGTAAATGTTGGCGAGGGTGTGGAGAGATAGGAACGTTTATTCACTGTTAGTGGGAATGTATAATGGTACAGCCATTATGGAGGACTGTTGGACAGTTCCTAAGAAAGTTAAATACAGACTTGCCATGGGACCTGGTAATAGCATTACTAGGTATATATCCAGAAGAACTGAGAACAATGACATGAGCAGACATCTGCACACCGATGTTCATAGCAGCATTATTCATGATTGCCAAAATTTGAAACAAGCCAGGTGTCCATCAACTAATGAATGAATAAACAAATTGTAGTATATATACATGATGTAATATTATGCTGCGGTATGAAGAAATGAAGTTGTGAAGCTTGTGACAACATGGATGAACTCGGAGGACATGTTGAGTGAAGCAAGCCAGATCTAAAAAGGTTACAGACAATATTTTAATTTGCTTCCATCAAAAATCTTTTCAAAAATATTAATATTAGTTTTAAAAAACCTTTTCAATAAAGTGCATTTATATAATAAAATGGCAGAATTATAATAATGAGTGAAATAGGCACATGTATTTGAAAATAAAAACCTGGGGAAGCAGTACCTGCCATGTTGCAATAATAGATAAGGATACAAAACGCATCTCACAGTCAGGGAAAAAAAACACTTTGCACACTGAGATAAACAAACAAAAAACCCAATGAGCTCAAGTTCTCAAATTAAATGGAGACTTGTGCTCATTCTAAAGCCCAGACTCTTTTGCAAACCTTCTTTGCAAGTAAACCTCTTTAATTGTCTAAATGCTTTTGCCTCTCAGTCTTCCTTTGACATACCTAAACGTGGTGGTGTGGTTTTAATGTGTGTGCAAGTGGAGGAAGGTTCAACTTCTTTACTCTCTATATTTTGGTACAAAAGACTAGAATTGGGGCGGGGAAAGACCAATAAAGCTGGCTGTGCAAATGAACTTTGCTTTTCTGGTTTCTAAAGCATTTGAGGGACCGATATTTCCAGGAGCTGGCTGTGTTCTCTAAGCTGGCTGAGGCTTTTGCAGCACCCACAAAGAGCTGCTAGATGAGCAGAAGGTGGCAAACTCTGCTGCTTTAAAAGCATTCCTAAATTTCAGTCTTTGGGGCCCCTCCTCTGTGGGTGGTCACCCCCAGAGTCAATGTTCTTGTCCTGAGTCGCTAAGGAATCCAGGATGAAGGAGTTTAATGAGAGCGGTTTTGTTTTTTGTTTTTGTTATTGTTACTTCTAAATGCAAGTTTTCCTTATTAAGACTTTCTACAAACAACATAAGGAAATGTGTCACAATACTCTGTAGTCATCCCTTATATTTGTTGAGCCAGTGGTTCTCAACCTTGTAGACCCAAATTACCCAGAGCACAGGGCACTTTGAATAATACACTTGACCAGGCCTAGCTCCAGACCTAGTAACTCTGATGTGCTGCTGGGGTTGAGAACCACTGCATTAATCTTCATTTTATTACATTTTTGCAGGAGGTATCATAGTGGAGAATACAAATAAGTTTCTTAAAATGAGTACTTTGGTCCATATGTGCCAGAAAAACCTCCATGTTTACTGTGGAAACTCACAGACTCTGCCCCCAATTTACCAAGTAGAATGTCTGGAAGGAGTGGTTATAGCAAGTGGTTGAGCGCCTGCTTCCTGTGTATGGGGTCTCAGGTTCGATCCCTGGTACCTCTTTTAAAAAAAAGAAGAATGTCTGGAGATGGAGTCTAGAAGTCTGTACCAATAAGCATCCCCAGGGTGACTTTGATATGCACTAAAGTTTGAGAACTGATATGAAAGTATATCCTGCAATATTTGAAACTAACAAAATCCAGTGAGCTTTATTATTGTGAAGATGCAGAAGAAATTTGGTCTTTCTCTGAATAAGGTTTAGAAGATCTACTCCATAGGAATGTTTTCTTATTTTAAACAAAAACTTAACCTATGTGTTTTTTTAACTTTTATTTTATTTCTGTCCCCACCTTGCAGCTTGTTTTTAATGCTGTCTGTTCTCTGTGTGCATTCACTGCACGTTTATCTGTGTCTGCTTGTCTCCCTTAGTTGTGTCATCTTGCTGCACCAGCTCTCCGCTGCGCATGGGCCGTCAGCTCTCTGAGGGTGCGGGCGAGCCTGCCTTCACAAGGAGGCCCCGGGACGTGAACCCAGCGCCTCCCATATGGTGACGGGAGCCCAACTGATTGAGCCACAGCCGCTTCCAACCTATGTGTTTTAATAGTAAAAGACGTACATCTAGAAAGGAATGATGGAAAGTTCCTTAGGAGGTTTATAAAAAAATTTGATAGCCATTTTCAAATGTGACTTGAAAGAATCTAAACAGGGTACTGTCTTATGTGTATTTAAAAATTCACTTGATTACAAAAGTTGAAGGTTTTTTCTTAATGTTTTGGAAAAAACTCATACAATTCAGTGCCAGCTGTGTACCGCCAAAAGTCCCCTTAAAATGAATAATTCAGTTAATGATACTATTTCTGCGATCTTAATTTTTTTTATTTTAAATTCAAATTCTTAAAAGTATAACAAATGAAAATGTGATCTGTGATCTTCATCTCTCAACCAGAAGGAGACTCACAGTGAAACAAACACATTAATAAACATTAACGCCCTAACGTAACATTTCATGACAGTAACATAAAGAAAAATAAATGTATTTAAACCAAGAAGTGATCAGATTACCTATGAAAACAATGTAATTTAAGTGCCTCTTATTATTCTAAATAGTAGCTAATAGTGGACCGTCCAACAATTGGAGGGTGACTTAGGAATGTGAGCCCCCAGTGGGTGCTGTGCAGTGTGGGCTCAGTCACATGGGTTTGGAGTTGCTGTGGTTTGTGGGAATGTGTAGTAGAACCTTGTGGGAATTAAACGAGTGCACATAATACCTGCTCGATCAACATGGGATATAATTGGTTGTCCAAGTAGTATTCCTGTTGTTAAGAGTGGCATCAAAGCCTGTCTAACGTATATGAACTATATTCTAACAGCATCAAGGGATTACTTTGTGTAAGAGAGTGTGTTTCTGTATTTCAAGTATATAGACCTCAAGAATAGAACTATGTTCTGAATTTTCCATTGTTACATTGAGAGTACTGAAGGCCCTGTCTTCTACTTGGAATACTATCTGTTTATTTAAACTGTCTAACAGGTTCAGAGATTTATTATGTGTTTATTAAGAGGCTTCTGCGAATCAGAATCCTGAGTATATAAAGATGAGTACTTTCGTTGGGAAGAAATATGTGTATAGAAGCAATTACCATTCCATATCATAAGTGCCTTTATGAAGGTAATACTCTATTACCAACTTTATTTTTTTAAAAAAGATCTTCTTATAATCATGGGGCAGAACCCATCATTCAATTATAATGGAAATACCCTGAACCTTTGAAAACTAATAATAGGATATACTCAGCTAACCAAAGCAAGTGAATAAATTTAACCAGATGCTTTCTACAAAGAGGCATGACTGTAGAAGAGCTCTTGACTGAGAGTTTGAGTGCCTGGGTACAGTGAAGGCTGTTACCAGGTTCCTGTTTGAGTTACAGAGATCTCTTAATCTCCATGTTTCAGGCTCCTTATTTGAAAGTTCTAAATGATCAACTATGATTTTATAGTTTATAAGACTGGGATTGCTAGATACATCACAGGAAGCCTAGTTAAATTTCAGGTAGACAACAAGTAATGTTTAGTATAAGTATGTCCCATGTAATATTTGGGACAAACTTATACCAAAAAAGTGTTTGCCATTTATCTGAAATTCAAATTTAATGTGGCATTTGTTGGTTTTTGTGTTTTTTTCTGCTAAGTTCAGTAACTGTACAAGTGACCCTAAGTAAATTAGAATAATTAAAACTTGAGCCCTGCCAGTATCAATGATAAGATCTTAGTCATATATCTGGAAAATGAGGTAGTTTTGCCTTGTAAAGGAAGAATAATGAGAAAGAAAATTATTTGGAAAACAGGTATAGGATAAAATGTATGCAGACTAGGAAGTAATTACATAGTCCACAGATTTGTTGTTCCTTATGTTCATTAAGTCCTTTTTGTATCATCTACTCTAATGGAATGTCAGAGGGGAAGAAAAATTGTCTGGTGTTGCATTGTTTGTAAATACTAATCATTTGAAATTCTTTGAAGTACTTTGAGATATATATTATTTTTTTCTGGTTTCAGATTTAACAGACACTTCTCAGGCACCTATTATATATTAGGTACTGTACTAGACAGATACTTTGACATGCATGCCTCATAAAATAATAGATACTGTTAGTTGATTCTGGAATTAAAAGAACTTTGTTGAGTCTGAAATGTTACGCTATTAAACAAGATATAGATCTTACTGTTGCCCCAGTTACACATACCCACAAAATAAGTTCACAGTTTATTATGAGAAATTCTTTCTTAACTAAAAGAGTTAAATGTACAATATTTACCATTTCAAAAAAAACCCAAAAATCTGACTTATGGGCTCAGTTTTTAGAATTGTCAGAGCTCTCCACTGCTCTGTCAGTGGATCATTATCTTGATTTGGTGTAGCTGATGCCCCGTTTTCCCTGTGGAGTATTCTTCTTCTACTGTAAAGTCCCAAAGTTGTTTTAGCATCCGGCGTGAGTGAAATCAGAGTTGCCTTACTTTTCATTACATAGAAGTAGGATAAAATATGGGCTGGTTTATGCTTTCAATCATCTAAATTTGTCCAGGCATGATAGAGGGTGCCATACAATTTTCTTTTGGTAGTTGCAGCTATACTGACATAATTGCAGCCCAATCACATTTCTAAGATAACTAGTACAATATGTACATATTTTAATTCAAAGTTTCCTGCAGGACTTCAGGCAAATAATGACCGTGTTTTAAATCATCTCAAAAGCAGAGACTCAGAAGTAAAGGCACTTTCTTTATCATCTGGGTTGCTCTAGGCCAATTTGTTTATTTCTTCTGCTTTGGAGATCCTTCCACCCCAGGAACCCCTGCCTTCATTTTATGGCAGACCTTGCCTCATATATTGTACCATTCTCTTCCTCCTTCTTCACTACCCCAGGCTAAACATACCATTGTATTGTCTTAAAGTCATATTAAGGGAAGCGACTTGGCCCAGTGGTTAGGGTGTCCGTCTACCACATGGGAGGTCCAAGGTTCAAACCCTGAGCCTCCTTGACCCATGTGGAGCTGGCCCATGCGCAGTGCTGATGCACGCAAGGAGTACCCTGCCACGCAGGGGTGTCCCCGTGTAGGGGAGCCCCATGCGCAAAGAGTGCGCCCCATAAGGAGGGCCGCCCAGTGCTAAAGAAAGTGTAGCCTTCCCAGGAATGGTGCTGCACACACAGAGAGCTGACACAACAAGATGACGCAACAGATTCCCCTGCCACTGACAACAACAGAAGCTGACAAAAAAGACGCAGCAAATAGACACAGAACAGACAACCGGGGTGTGTGGGGGGTGGGGGTGAGGTGGGGGGGTGAGAAATAAATAAATAAATCTTAAAAAAAAAAGTCATATTAAGTGACTTACGCCTTAGGGTAAATTTACTTTACTATGCTAATGGAGCTTAATGGCTATGAGTCATTACTGTGGATGACATATCTATCTACATTTTAATAGCTACCACCAATGATTGACACCAAGTGGAGGCCAAGGTGAGAATACATCATCAGAATGAAGGAGAGATTTTTTTACACAGTCTCTTAGCTGTCATCAAATTGCCCCACTGTATCAGACATCTGTTGATCTGGCCTAAATTTGGAGCTGATTTAAAATGTAAGGATTGTGACTGTTCAGCTGGGGTGAAAAACCCATGTTGCTTTAAAAAGTCTTTACTTTTTTATAATGATAGAACATAAAATTATGATGAAGCTGTCCATATGTGTATGAGTGTGAGAGTAACTAAAAGCTGAGTATATGCTCTCTGCTGTAGTGAAGTGGTAATAAGATGCAGAATACAGAAAATTCCCTCCCACTTGAATCATAGGCTTAATGAAAAAAACAAACAAACATCGGGGTTGAAGGTGATGAACATATTTGTTGTTAAAGTGGTCACTTGATAGAGTAAATACTAACTTTTGGGAGGTGATATCCTGTTCTTTTGAATATATATACATGTATGTGTATATGTATTATTCCTGGACTCCTAGGGAAACTAGAAAGAATCAAAAAGAGGAACATTGAAACACCACTGGAAACTTAGGAGTAAAAGAATAAGGCAGTGCTGGAAGCGAAGCAGAGAATGGGAGAGAGGGCTTTAAAGAGGTGAAAAATTCAGAAGAGTTATTCTGAAAATCCCACAAGAAGTCATCTCCTAGATAGGAGGCATGGTAGCTTCTGATAGCAGAAGAAGTTGTAAACCAAGTATGATTTTTATTTTCCTCGTACATGGAAGTCAGTCTTTCAAATTTAGCTTGCGTTTGTATTTGTTCCCTGGGAACGTATCTGGTCTTTTTTTCTTTTCAAGTGGTTGCAATGGATTGGAGAAATAATTGTTAATACATTAATATTCTCATACATTTTTCTCCACACCACTGATTGGAGGGTGACACTCATATATTTAGATGCTTTCTGGGCATCCAGCACCCTCTGGACATGGAGAGCTCAATTTCAACGTGCCTGACACTGACCTCACTGTGTGTCTCTGACCCCCTTCCATTTACCCTGCAAGTCGTCTTTTACTGCCCCTCCTCCCTCCTTTTTACATCCAGTAAATCACATCCACCTGATTTTACCTCCAAAATAATTCTCAACTCTTGCTGTCAGTCCATCGCAATTACCTCCCCTCTCATTCAGTGAATTTGTTCCTTAAGTTTTCTTGACCAGACTATCTCAGTAATTGTCAACCTTATCCGTCTCTCTCCATTCTTGCTCCTTTCCTGTCTGTCTGATATGTACAGCCTGAGCCATCTGGAAGGCACCTCTCGCAAGCCTTGGCATTAGAAGCTCTCGGTGGCTTCACCACCTACCGCAGCCTCTCCAGCAGCATATTCAGCCCATTTCCCACCTCACATTCAGTGTTCCAGATTGACTTACATGTTTCTTTTTGCCCCATTTCTAAACCTGGTATAGGTCATATCACTAAGCCTTTAGATGATCTGTTAACCTTTCTGTCTTCAATCCACCCCTACTCTTGCAGACAAGCAAACAAACAAAGAAACAAGCAAGCAAAAAAAATCTCTGGTCTCCCTGAGGGCAGCAGCCAAATGTTACTCATTTTCATATACTGAGCATCTAGCCTAAGGCATGGGTAGACAGCAAAGCATAATGACTCGGAGCAGGCCCTGCAGCCTGACTGCATTCAGTTCTAGCTCTATCATCTAGGAACTGAGCAGTCTCTAGTAAGTTACTGAGCACCCTGTGACTCAGGTTCTGTGTTTGTAAAATAAGGATAATACCTATTTGACAGGGTGGTTATGAGGGCAGTATCTAGCTTTTAATGAGTAGCCAACTGTTATATATTATTACAGAAAATGCACACAAAATGTTATTAAGGGAAGCCGATTTGGCTCAATGGATAGAGCGTCCGGCTACCACATGGGAGGTCCAAGGTTCAAACCCAGGGCCTCCTGACCTGTGTGGAGCTAGCCCATGCACAGTGCTGACGCGCGCAAGGACTGCCGTGCCATGCAGGGGTGTCCCTCGTGTAGGGGAGTCCCATGCGCAAGAAGTGAACCCCATAAGGGGAGCTGTTTTGCACAACAAAAAGTGCAGCCTGCCCAGGAGTGGCGCTGCACACACGGAGAGCTGACTCAGCAAGATGGCGTCACAAAAAGAAACACAGATTCCCGGTGCTGCTGACAAGAATACAAGCAGACACAGAGAACACACAGTGAACACACAGAAAGCAGACAACTGGGGGGAGGAGGGAGAAGAAATAAAGAAATAAAAAATAAATCTTTAAAATGTTATTAAGCCACAGATGGATAAAGAGATGTCATTTCAGGAAAAGAATCAGCCAGATTTGGTGGGTTCCTGATTGTGGGGAGAGCTGACTCTATCCTCCTTTTCACCTGGATGTACAGTTAGACCATATGTGCCTGTGGGTGTCATTCATGGTGTGAGCAGCCTCCCCAGGAAGAGGCTTCTTGCCCTGTACTCCACAGCTGAACCCTGCTTGATTTAGTGCCCTGTATCCTTGAGAGACGGCACATCCTGGGTAGAATCTGCTTCTCCTGCCAGAGATGGCAGAACATGTCTTGACTTTGCCTAAATTAAACTTGTTCAACAACTACCTGGTTTCTTTTTTAAAGGATAACATTTGCCATCCCCTGGAGGATGCTTCCAGTTCATGGCTGGACAGTGGCGTGAGATGACAGACACTTGGAACCCAGTGAATGATCATTCTCCTTTGACTAATTTTTCCAGTGCTCCCCCGTGTGGTCTCTGATGACTCACTCAAGTGTCCCCTGTGGAAGTGACCTTCCAGACTCCTGTCTTACCGTAAATATAGACTACCAGACGCAGAGATTCGTTTCCCTGTGGTAGACTGGTCTTCCAGGTCCACCTGATTTCTCTTGGGTTGTTAGAACCCTTCTCTCCTCGCAGGTGGACAGATCCTGAGCATGCCATTGTGTTGAGCCTTTCAGCCCTGCATTGTGTTTGGCAGAGGCTGGTTCAGTACAATGCTCATGAATATTATGTCCACTGAATGGTGGTCATTCTTGGAATGAATATAATGGTACTCTCCTATTCTCTTCTTACTCTTTCCATTTTGTGTGAAAATATTAGCATCCAGAAGGTCTTGAGACCAGGTTAATCAATGAGAAAAAAGAAAGTCTCAAACTAATTCTTCTCTAAACTGTAGAATAGTTTGATGACCAACATGCAATGGTTCTATCATGCAGAAGAGACTGTAATGTAATTTGCTTTTAATTGGTGAACTCTTCTACTTTTTTTCTTTTTCTTTCCTTTCTTTCTTTATTTTTTCCTTTTCTAGGCGGTCTGCCATACTAGAAAAAGTGAGAGGTGTGAAAAATGTACAATGGATATCGGATTTTTCTGGCTTTTGGGAATTTAATCAACCGACATAATTGATGGTAATTGCCTGATATAATTGTTTTTTCTGCGGTTCCCTGAAAAGACTGTGTGGTAAAAGATATAAAGACAGAGGGTAATACTGGCAGCTATTCTGAAGTTGCTTTTAGGCCTATAAGTACCATTTAGTAAATTAGTGTTTTATGGATGAATTTTAATTCCAGAGGTTAGTTCACATATTCAGACAAGTTGGTTTAAAATATTTTTTTAAATGTTGATATATTCTCTTTGTGGGTAGCTGTAACTTCTAAATTACAGTTAACTTAAGTATTTTAAATTAGAAACAGAATAATGTTTTCCTATGAATATGTAATACAGTTCGAGCTATAACATTTCAGTTAAATATAAATTACAGCTTATAGTTAATTAAACAATTCAAAGATCCCTTCCTGTTTTATAATCTGTTTTTGGTATCAGGGTATAATCTGAGAGAATTAAGTGCAAAGACCCATAATACAATGATTTGCATAAGGCTGCCAACAAAAATAAACCTGGCTGTGACTAAGGCCATGACAATGGTGTTAGCTCAGTTATACAGGCATGTTAGCTCAGTTATACAGGCTCATGGAAGCATGCAAAACAAGAGCAATTAGATTCACAGACTGATTTATTATAGAAACTGCAGGTGTGGAGTTTTATGGCAATTGGAGATGATAAGACTTGCCTCCATGTATTTCAGTTTTATTATAATGCTTCTTAAAAATCATTCATTGGCACATTTTTAAAAATTAGACTTAATGTCTTCATTTGTGAGTTAAAGAAAAGCTAATTTGACTGAAAATTTGAAAAACCTTGGCTTGAGGTTTAGTAGTGCTTAGTTAGGAATAATGACTCCCTTCCCATGCAATCCAAAACTTTATTTTTAGAGTTCACAGTCAAGTGGACAAGGAGTTCACACTGCCTGCAGCGAAGGCATCACATCTCATGGTGGGAGATAGGAAGAAACTGTAAGAGATTGTCAGTCTGTCCAGCACGTCCATGCATATTCACTAATTGGTGAATCATGCATGTCCTTTTCAGGAATTTTTTTTTTTTTTGGTAGAGGACTTCTTAGGAGGTAATCAAGTTAGTCAAGGAAGAAAAAATAACCACCAGAGAATGTTGACTTAAAAATGAATATGAGATGCTATTAGTTCCAATAATTCTTAGAATTGAATTTTATTCAACTCTCAAAATAAATTTCACATCAAATCAGAGTTATTGCCATGATTTGTTTGCTAATTTTTTTTTCAAGTGAGTCATGTCAGCCTTGCTGAATTATTTGTTGAGCCATACTGTGGTAGTAATTTTGAAGATTTCAACCACTTCTTTGCAAAAAAAAAGAAAAAAAGAATTATCTTTTATAGCACCACATTTTAGAGGCCCACTACTGTTTCTCTTTTAATGTGTGGACTTTGTTTTCCATAATTTCCTTAAAAAATAAGTATAAGTTTGAAAGTTCATTCAGACTTGAGTTAGTGGTTTGTCTCATTGTGAGTAGTTATATTTTAAGTATGTTCTATATTGTGGGATCTTCCAGGAGTACAGGAAATATCCATAAACTTAGAATTTTGCTATTGCTGTGAATGTAAATGTGATATTGCTTTGCCTTAAAAATGACATGAACCTTAAACAAGTTTAAAAAATTATGGTTCAATTTTTTCTGTTAACTTGTTTAATGAATATTTTATTGAATTTGGCTTCGAAGTACTCACATATATGTTTCTCATGCTTAATTCTGTTATTTACAGGGTGTTTTCCTTCTACATATTTTAGATTATAAATGCTTGACTTAAAGCAGCTGTGTATTCACTGCTAGTCTAACCCTTGGCATGCAAGCCTTGCTCTAGGACTTGACTTCATTTACCTTTCACCAGATTTCAAATGTGCAGCGTTTTTCTTGCACTTTTGAAACTGAACAAATTATTCACAAATGTTATATGGTGACTGCAACTAATAGTCTGCTTTTCTTACACATTCTCTGGCCCCTCCACTTTACTTGAAAGAATACTGATTTTGGCTAGGTTATACATCCTTGAGGGGCATAAGAGTAATTTGAATGCACAAGTGAAAAGAATTTATCTTAATAACTTACTGTTAGTTATGTGTTCATTTAAATAATGTGGCATTATTCTTACATGGTTGAAATTGCTTAAAATAACACATTGATTAAATTGAGGAAAAGTTTTATAAGCTAAAAAAATAAGCAAAATAGAACTCTTAAGTGAATTAGCATAGCAGCGTAAGGCATTTCTTGTTTCCAAGGAACAATCAGCTTTTATACTTTTATTATTGTCTTGCAGTTTTGTTCTGTCTGAAGTTTATTTGGAATCTATGAAATGAAGCATGATCTAATTTCAGATCTGTAAAACCAAGATAAGAAATTATGTGCAAAGGTATTCTGCCTCAATATTATAATTTATGGTGAAACCTTAAGATAATTTACTTGGAAATTTTCTATTGTTGAGCCAATCCTAGGTAGATAAACAAAAATAACCTCTTGAAATGACCCAGTATTTCACTACTTAAAGTTTCACCTGGAAAAACTTAATGTATAATGAAGCCCACAATAATTGAAATGTTCATAAGAATGAAAATACTTCTCTCCCCTAGTGGGAATGAAGTGATTTTGACATGTGGTGTTGCATAAGAAGGGTTTCACAAGGCTCATACAATGTGCAGTTTCCTATGAGTACTTAATTCCCTGTAGTCTTTTTATGTGTAAGAAAGGTGCTTATCTAAGTCTAAATTCCTTATTAACAGTTTTGTTCTTTATCTACCAATGGCTATTATATTGCTGTTTACTTGATAACCTGCACTGGTATAATTACAAGCATTTTAACTGTTAAGAACATGCTTCTGCCTTGGAGGTGGGATGGTGAGGCTAGTAAGGAGAGACAAGGTGAGATAGTGGGTGAGGAGGAGATTTAGTTGTTCCTAGAGAATATAATACACCTAAGTATAAAAATGTTTAAATATAACTGTATAATTAAATATACTTGCATGACTGTATTTATTTACTTGTTTTTAAAGATTTATTTTATTTTATTTCTCTTCCCCATCCTCTGCCCCCGGTTGTCTGCTCTCTGTCCATTTGCTGGGTGTTCTTCTGTGTCCGCTTGTATTCTCGGTGGTGACAGGAATCTGTGTCTCTTTTTGTTATGTCATCTGCTGCGCCAGCTCTCCATGTGTGCGGTGCCACTCCTGGGTGGGCTGCGCTTTTTTTGCGTGGGGCAGCCCTCCTTGCACGTGGCGCTCCCCATTCCTTGTGTGCGGCAGCACCGTGCGTGGGCCTGCTCATTGCACTGGCCAGGAGGCCCTGGGTTTGAATCCTGGACCTCCCATATGGTAGGTAGACACTCTTATCAGTTGAGCCATGTCCACTTCCCCATAACTGTATTAAAAATAACTCTATAAATAATTGTATAAATGAATGGGTTTATTGTCAAAATTCTGTGGGGAGGGCATGCCATCTACCCAAGACAGGCAGTTTCTGTCTCTTTCTGCTACCATCTCCTTCCCATATTCTTATTTCATTGAGGGTATGTTGTATTCGGCCTATTAACACAGTTTTCAAAAACATTTGAACATAAAAGGTGACCAGCTTGTGTCCTAGGTATTTATTTAACAGGTCTGAGTTTGAATGGTTCCCTCGCTGGTGTTTGCGCATCCTGTGCCCACAGCAGATACGGAGGTGGATGTGATGGCCCCTTTTTCCTGAACCCAGACTCCATCTTGGAAGCATTTTTAAACGTGACCCTTCAGTCAGCCCCAGCAAATAGGTTGGGAGCTGGCACTTGACCTGAAACTATTTTCCGTCCTGTCCGAGAGGTCACAGGTTCCTTGGCCTGCAGGTTGCCAGGCCATGCTGTGTAAGATAGGCCCCGTTGTTCCTTCCCCTCAGAATGCTGGTTGATAAACCTGGATGCTGGGGTACAGTCCAGTCAACTTTGCCTGTTAAGTAAAAATTTCAGTTAAAGTAACTATAAATTGGTTGATGACATTTAATAGGTGAAATGGCTATAGAAAACAATGTAACATATCTTGCACTATCATCTACTGTTAGTAACCCACCAAATACCTGAATTTGGGACTGCAGGTTTTACTCTGACTCTTAGGGACAGAAATTTTCAATAACTCTTTTAGTCTCTGATTAAAAACTCCATGCTGGTCCCCTTCTCTGGGAGGCTTATCAGAACTTGGAGTTACTGTTTGTGCTAGTCCAGCAAAAAACCACAGAGTTCAGCTTCCTCAACAAGAGAACACAGTGAAATGCAAAAATTTGTAGTCCTGGGTTCTAGTTCTACCACTTCCACTAATTAGCTGTCTGGTCTTGCAGGTGCCACTTAACTATTTGTGATTTGTCTTCTTTGTAAAATGAGCAGGTAGGACCAGACGACTGCTCAGCTTTCTCTTAGAGCTTAATATTTTGAGACTCTATCTAGTATTAGGTTATTAATTCAATCATGAATTTATTCATTCACCATGCCTATAGTGTATCTTACTTTGCCTGATTTCTCCCAAGAAGGACCAAAGGTATCCAACTGAAGTAGGCAGAGTTCCTTGTATCCTTTAACCTACACTCCCCCTTTCTCTGATACTTTCTTTTCTAGTTAGTGCTTCTTTACAGTGTTTGAATCACTTCTTTAGTTAAAAATCTTTAAGTTTTAACATAATACAGCCTTCTCTACTAAACAGCTTTTCAATTTTTGGATTCTTTTCTACTTCAATTTTGCTTCCAAAGGCTATTTACCAAAGATGTTAAAACTTTTAAAAACATGTTTTAAAACATAATTACACAATAGTTTTTCAAAGTAGGCTTATCTTGTAAACTCCCTAATTTATACCCTTCTCTTAATCATATATGTATGATTAAGACTATATATGACCTCCTATATATACATATATTTACATATATATACATATATAAATACACATACATATATATACGCACACAAAATCAGCCTGTCCATTTTTTTAAAAGTGTTTCTATTTTTTTTCTATAAACATTGGTATTGGTGTATCCAATATTCCCAACATTTATAATACATCTTTAACCAAACTTTAAAAACAGCCAGTTTCCTAACTGTTTCATTAAAAACATAAAATATAAGTGTCTGTGGTTCTGTTTACTGTGTAGAGTAACATTACCACAAAGAACCAGTATGGCTCAAATCTGAAATAAGTATTCCTGCATTAGTTACCCCATGGTTACTTAATTAAGCAAATCAGGAAATCTTGTCAGTCATTTTTAATGGTGGAGAATCATCTTGCTTCAGGAAGTCTTGTGGTCAGTGGGCAAAAATGGCAACCAGCTTCTCCAAAGTTGAAGGCATTATTATGTACTATAGGTCACCCACAACTTTTATAATGGAAGACCAGCTGTGTAAACGGCAAGATGTTGTCAAAAGGAAGTGCCAAGCAAAACTTTGGTGCTGTTTGCTGACTATGCTGAAGGGCAGGGAATCTAAATTCTTGCCAGTAGTTTAGAAAATTGTTAGGAAAAGTATAGCTTCTGGGAGGTGTCTACCCCCAGGGCTTGGGATCCAGTCCTAGAGATCACACTGTGGTTCAAGAATTTCATCCTCAAATTCTACCTAATGACAAGGCCTGGATCCTGTAGTGTTGGACTCAGGAAACAGCTGGAGAGGCTGCCCCCCCCCTAACTATCCCCGCTAAGCTGCAAGTTCCTAAAACCTGGAAGTAATTCTTAGAATGGTTTGGAACCGGCATCAACTATGATGTGGTTGCGGCATTGCCAACTGAAGTTGATTAAAATGCATGTTGTTTTCTGTGACGTTATAATTAAAATAGCCCAATTTCCAAGTGGTGTGTGAGTTTTTGCAGGCCCAGAGCAAGAGCTCTTCTGTGGTTTAAGAAGGTTGTTCATGTCGTGCATCACATGATCTGAAGCCACGGCCATTAGCTGTAATTGCACTGAAGCAGCGAGTGGGGCTATACAGCTCTCCGATGCCTAGCTGCAGCTATCAGGCACTCAGGTGTGAGCTTATGGGAAAAAGATAGTGAGCACAGGGTTCATCAGTGATGCCCTCCCTTATGTATGCTTATAGGTGCTCTTTTATTTATTTGCTTTTTTTTGTTGATAACTCTATGTTGTTTTAAAGTATTTGTAGTGGTTGTCATAGGGTACAACAGTAAATAGTACAATTGTGTGAAAATAGTAAAGGAATCAAGGTGTAGAGAAAATAAGGGTAGAGTAGTAAAATGTAGCCAGGAATGAAAGTAGTAACGTGGATGAACGTTCCAGAAAGTTCTTAAAGAGCATGGCTAGAAGGTAGGTGAAAACCAGAAAAGCGTGACAGGCGAATCTATGTGGGGGTTTCCCTTTTTGTTCTGACCCCCAGGAAGTTCAGTTGCAGGATGACCAGCATCCATAAGATAAAAGTACACCAGCTGCTCAAGAGAGCAGCAGTGAAAGGATTTTCTCTGATGCTTCTCCATAAAGGGGGTATGATGGAAACATTCTTATAGTAAAATGACTCCAGATTTTGCCTCATTTCTTATAACAAACTCTCAACATAAGATCGGAGGTAACTCTAAAGCATAGTTCAGTGAAAGCGATTTCTAATTAGAAGCTCAAAGTATTCAGTCAGTTGAGGAGGTGTATGGTTCTATTTTCACTTAGGCGTAAAATTTAGACTATCCCAGGTAAACCGTGCATTGGATGTCCTTCGGTTCATTCTCATGAATGTTAATTTGTGAATGTGGGCTTTTATTATTGCTATTTTTAAAACTGAGATATACTCACCATAAATTGTGTAAAGATCAGCTAATCTTAAGTGTATAGCTTAATGGATATTGACATATGTATACACTTGTTTAAAGCTACAGCACAGATCAAGACATAGAATACTTCCAGCAACGTTATAGCATCCTTCACCCTCCTTCCCGGCCAATACCTCCATCACTGCTCTGACTTCCATCACAGTGGATTGATTAGTCATGCCTCTAAGTGAGCTTCCTATATGTTGAGGTGTATAGTATCTACCCTCTTGAATCTTGCTCCGTACATGTGAAATTCATTCCCGTTCTTGTGCAGCAGTTGTTCATTCTTTTTCATTGCTATTCAGTATTCTTCTGAGTGAATACATCCCAACTGATTTATCCTTTCGACACTGATGGACATTTGGATTATTTCTCATTTTTTACTGTGATGAATAAAACTTCTATGGAAATTCTTGTGCATGTCTTTTGTTAGACATTCATTTCTTCCAGGAATGGGATTGCTGGTCATAGAGTAGGTAGGTGCACATTTAGACTTAGAGGACACTGCTAAACATTTTTTTGTCAAAAGGTAAAACCAGTATACACTCCTGCCAGCAGTGTTTAAACTTTCCAGTTGTTCCACATCTGCACCGACTCTTGGTATAGTTACTCTTTTTAATTTTAGTCATTCTGGTGGTTGCAAAGTGATTTCATTTGTATTTCATTAATGAGTTGAGTACCTTTTCTTATACCTGTTGGTCATTTGTGATAAAAAATTTTTTTTGTGACGTGCCTATTCATGATTTTCCCCATTTTTCAAAAAGATTGTGTTGTCTTTTCTTATTCATTTGTAGGAATGTTTAATGTATTCTGATTATGGGTCCTTTTTGCGCATATGTATGGCAAGTACCTTTTCCCAGTCTTTGTCTTGCCTCTTTATTCCCTGAATGATGCTTTTTAGATGAAGGAAAGATGTTGTGTTTTGCTAGGATTTGAGCAGCAAAGTGAGAGATTCAGACACTATTTCTATCAAGAACCCAGCATATAGCACATTATAGTAAGATGCTTAAATTATAGGTACAGATGGAGAATAGGATGGTGGAGAATAAAGTAGTAATTTTATGGTAGGTAAGTACAAGTTAAGTTATAGGTCTTTATAGACTGATTTGGGCTTAAAGACTTAGAGAATGCTTATACTGGGAGGGTTTTTGGAGACTCCTCATTTTATTTTATTTTTTTTAAAGATTTATTTATTTACTTATTTCTCTCCTCTTCCTCCCCCCCAGCCCCGGTTGTCTGTTCTCTGTGTCTATTTGCTGCGTCTTCTTCTTTGTCCGCTTCTATTGTTGTCAGCGGCACGGGAATCTGTGTTTCTTTTCTTTGCGTCATCTTGTTTTGTCAGCTCTCCGTGTGTGCAGTGCCATTCCTGGGCAGGCTGAACTTTCTTTCGCGCTGGGCGGCTCTCCTTACAGGGCGCACTCCTTGCCCGTGGGGCTCCCCTATGCGGGGACACGCCTGAGTGGCATGGCACTTGCCCGTGGGGCTCCCCTATGCGGGGACACCCCTGCGTGGCTCGGCACTCCCTGTGCGCATCAGCACTGCATGTGAGCCAGCTTCACACGGGTCAAGGAGGCCCGGGGTTTGAACCACGGACCTCCCACGTGGTAGACGGATGCCCTAACCACTGGGCCAAGTCCGCTTCCCAACCCCTCATTTTAAAGATGAAAATGAGGCCTGAAAATGTTAAATGACCCACGGTAATTAGATTAGACTTGGTGTAGAAAGTTAGATTGGAGCTGCTTCTTGAAGAACAGGTGAAATATACCTGGGATAGTTTTCTGGGATAGTACTTGTGCCAAATAATTTGTCCCATGGTCCAAGTAATACACTTGTATGATTGCTTCTTGATACTGATTTTTTTTGGAAGGGCGGGGACTGGAACATGTAGTTACCATTGACAGTCTGCTTAGAGGGTGTGTGGTTTTGATTCAATCATTTAGCTTATATTTAAATCTTGTTGGGAGTTCAAGGGACAATAATGATGTGTATCTCGTTCCCCCCTTCTGAATTTGGAGCCACCTGAGAAGTGGCACAGGAGTCACACAGAGATCGAAGTACCACTGTCATTACCGATAAGGCTGATTTAGAAAATATGAGATTACTTGCCACAGCTGGGGTCTCGGATATTCATCCTTTCTCCCCTTCCCCGAGCCTTACTTTGGGACAACCCCATTGAGGAGGGAGGGTTTGGGTCTGCAGGGTGGATGCTCTTTACAGAACCCCTTTCTAGCACCTCATGGGGACAGAAAGTGGAAAGCCGGATGTTCAGATCTGCCTCTGAAAATCCAGCCTGGGCTCCCGGGTCTGGCCCTGCCCACGTGTGCTTCCGGGAGGAGCTGGAAACAAAGCAGGATGTGTCATCACTGGAGCAGGACTGTCCCGGGAAGAAAGAGGATCAGGACTGTGCCACGCCTGCTTTGTTTTTCGCCGCCCACCAGCCAGATATGTCACTTCTTCTAAGAGAAGACCCATCTTTCCCTTCCAAACGCTGTTTTCCCTGGGGAGAGAACTGAAGTTTCCTAAAGGCCGTGCTAGGCACGAGGGAAAGAGGATGGATCCTGCAAACACCTTCATTTCTTCTCTTTCAAATGGGGTTCATTACCTTTTCTTTGTACCTCACAGGATTGTTGTGGGGATCAGAAGCACCAACCCAAGGAAAATTTCCTCACAACTGCAAGAGTTGCAGACTAAGGAGTAATTGTTTATATAGTGCTTTTTCTCTGTTTGAGCTCTATTTCTGCCTCCAGCTTTATACTGGGAATTTCTTAAAGTCTAGGACCCTGTCCTGATAAAGTACCTGACAGTGCTATGCTTACTACGAAGTCAAACGCAGCAGGTGTTTAATACTTGCTGTGAGGATTCTGCCGCTCCTCTCTAACCACTGCAACCTAATATCCATGGACCAAGAGTCCCCCAAAACCATTCCCACTAATGAGACTATTTTTGACATCCAAATCTGTATAGGGAGGGCAGGGACTTGACAGATCTCTTTAAAAGTGATGTAAAACGATGGACTCTTTTTTTCAATAAGAGGCCCATAAAACATGGAATTTTGTATAGTGCTTTAGGAGACTCAAGAAAGCCCTAAACCTATCCATGGATCCTTTAGGATGCCTTGGACCTGGGTGAAGAACCCCTATCTTGGATGCTAAATCCTTTGGAAACTTTTCAGTTCTTATCTTACTAATTCTTCTATTATATTTCTCACATAAATTGGATTAAGGAAATAACTCTGCAGACTTTAACACACAATACATTTTAAAAATACAATATAGAGCAAAACAAAAACCATAATGCATTGATTCAGAGCTACTTAAGAACTTGAGGTTCTAAAGCTAATACATTCTTTTTTTCTTATTGACTTGCTCTTCTGTTCAGTTGCACTTTTCTTCTTGTAAAGTCTGTACTCTTCTTGATTAAAAGTTATTCTTGCATTATTTAGATGAATGAGAAAACTAAATAGATATGATGGATATGAAATTATTAGCCTATGAGTTTTCTTTATTGCCAAGACCTTTTTGTCAATGTCATGTCACCCACAACTTTTAGAATGAGCTTATTATTTGTATTAATATAGAGATTTATTTTTCTGAACCTAAAGGCAAATGTTTCAAATTATGAAATCAAATATTAGTTAAGCATATAAGGAAAATCACGTTTTGTTCAATGAAGAATATTTGATCATTAAAAAAATTTACATGACTTTTTGGTCAGAGGGAAGCATCGTATCTTAATACCTTATCCAACAATGTGGAGTTTGAATCTGAAAACTGCTTTTCATCTACTTTTATTCACAAGAACAAATACACATCATTTAACCTGTACTAACAAGCAGTTTGAAACAAGTGTGCACCAGTCAAATTCTTCAAAATTTTTGGTCTTGAAATCCAGTTTAACCTGTCCATGACCGTGAGGCTGTTCAGGGGTATTGGCAAATGCAATTGGAAGGCTGCTGAAAGGGGCTTGGAGTTTGCCTATGGCCTGTGAAGGACTCCAGGCTTGGTGCCCAATCCAATATCTGTTCCCGACCCCACAGGACCCCTAGGGCCGGCCAGTCTCACCCGCTGAATGGAGGGATGGGTATTAAGATGGTGCTTCTCATGGCTGGCATGGGGGTGGGTGGCAGGATGACCACTGGTGGTGGGAGATGGACTTTCCCTGGGGTCCTCCATAAGGTGATAATGGAAAGTCAGTATTTGCTCCAGGGCCACAAAGCATGGGTGTACTGTCCTGTGGGACCAGCTCTAGAGCACCAGAAGGGTCAGCAGCAAGGTCAGGTGCTTTGCCTCTGCGGGCCCAGCAGCACCCTGCCAGCTGCTCTGGAATGGTATGTAATTCCCTGCTGGTGATAGCCTGGCCTTGCTCCAGAGTCCTAGGGGTCTACGTTGTAGGTCCCCTGATGAGGCTAGCCATAAACTCCATGTGGCATCTTTCCCCATTACAGATACTGCTAGGCCTGTAGATCTGCCAGGTTATAAGGCCTGATTGGAAGGGCTGCTTGCATCACCCTCTGTTGGCAGGGCATCCTTGGACCCTTTCATGTCACCTGGGATATGAAGTTAAGCAGTATCCCTAGGTATAGAATATATTGCCTCCAGAACCCACAGAGGCCTATCAAGTGTTGTACTTCCTTCTTGGTGGTAGAAGTACAAAGTGTGATAATGTGTCTTTTATTTGGGAGATGATTTCCCGATATGCTTCTCTCCACTCTTGAGGGCCAGCTAACATAATTTGCAGGGCCCTGTGCAAAATGAAAATGTGGTTTCTCAGCCCATGTAACAATTTGAAGCTTTTTGTGGATCCCCGAAAAGATTTTGTTCTGAAGCTAATCCATTCCTGTGAGTGTGGGAATCCTTTGATTGAACTGGATTCAGTTGGGGAACCTTTGACTGGATTGCTTCAGTGAGGCTTGACAGAGGGCAGGTGTTGGTCCTCTAGCTGGAGTCCTTTATACATGGAAGACTGAAAGCAGAGACACACAGAATATGCGGCAGAGACAGAGAAACCCCGAGGGGGCTGAGAGAGAGGTCCATGAGGGTGGAATCAGCAGAGCACAGAGACACTGAAAGATGCCCCTAAGAGGCCGAGAGAGACCTGGAGGAGAGGGGAGAGAAGAGCCATATGCTTAATTGGATTGCCCACAGCTGAAGTCAGGCAGAAACTAAGCCTGGGGGGAGAAGGCAGAGACCAGTCTAGCAGAAACATCACTGTGCCTTGCCACGTGGCAGGAGTCCAGGATTGCCAGCAGCTGAGCTTTGATGAGACCACATCTCTGATGATGCCTTGATTGGGACATTTTCACAGCCTCAGAACTGTAGGCTTTAGCCTAATAAATTCCCATGATAGAAGCCAACCCATTTCTGGTATATTGCTCCCAGCAGCTTTTAGCAAACTGAAACAATTCAGGACAGGAAAGTCAGTCTTCCCTTCCCATCTGGCACACCACTCAACCCCCAGCAGATGGGTGATCCCCGAGAGATTGCAGCCTCCACGGCAGGGCACTCTTGCTATCAAGATCAGTAGTTGCCTTACTATAGTTTCAAGCTTAGGGCAAGGTGATGACCACGGCAAAACTAAGCCATTATCAGCAATGCATCGGATCAAGGCCCATGGATGGTGAGGATCCTGTGCAGCTGAAATGCTAACCTGATGATCAGAATTGAATTGTTTATAATCCTTTGTTTATAGCATGCTCTCTTCATTGGCTCTTGCATGACCCTCTATTTATTTAAATTAATAAGAAGAACACTCATGAACACAAAACCCAACTAAGAACTAGAATATTACAGTTAATATTTATCCACCTATGTGCTTTTCTTTTATCTCTGAATATTTTCTCATTCCCTTTCCTTTTGAAAATTTTATCATATTTTTATCTGTGCCTAATTATTCGTGGTTCAGTTTGGCTTGCTTTTGAACATTATAGAAAGAGTATATCCTACTATATATAGTCTTCTCGTACTTGCTTTATAAATCATCAAGTTGCTAAGATAAAGTTGTTGCATGTAGCTATCAATTATTTATTTCCACTGCTGTATAATATTTTATTATGTGAATATTTCACAATTTATCTTTTCTATCAATTGACATCTGGGTTGCTTTTTTCTATTATACAATGCTAAGACAGTCTTTTCAGATCTTGTGGGTCATAAATGCAAGCTTAGCTCTTGAGTGTACCTAGGAGTATAAAAATTGTCAGGTCATGTGATATGCTCATGATGAACTTTATAAGATGATGCCAAAATGTTTTCCAAAGTGGTCATGGCAAATCACACACCAGCTCCTCCTCACTCTTAGCAACTTATATTCCCACCAGAAACATTAGTATTATAACTTTAAGATCTTTGGGGAGAAAGTAAATAAATAAACAAATGAAGCAATGTGAACTCCAACCAAATTCATGTAATAGCTGCAAAAGAAGTGGCTACTTCTACATTAGGGCAAATGTTCTAAATAAACCACCCAGAGTGGCCTTTTGGTTAAATATTATAAAAGCCTTTTGGTGGAAATTGTTGACTCCTAGTTGGTAAAACGGTTTTTAGCAAAAAGACACACAAATGTAAAAGCTGTTTTCATTGGAGACAGTTTCATCTCTGTGGACTGTGCCCTATTTTTAGCCAGGGTGTGATAAGGACAGTGGAGAGATGGCAGCTGTCTTTTCCCTGCCTGACCATTAAACTAAATTTGAGACCTGATGGTTAAAGAGTGAGGGAATGAGGCTGACAAACTCTATTGGTGGAGACCAATGTTTGAAACCAGAGGTAGAGGTCAAAGTTGTTGAGATTGTTTTCAAAAGACACCAAGAGCCCAGACACCAGCAGGTTGCTGGGGAGCCCAGAGGACAAATCCCAGCGTGGAAATGGGAAAAGAGCCACTCGTCTGCTTTTGTTTGGATCTATCCTGGACTTCTGGGGATGGGTAGTGGTTGGGATAGAGTTGTTCTCCCCATCATCCCGTAATGTGCTGGTTGTTCTTCATTTGCCCTCCATATCCAGTTCCTATGTTTCTTGCCCTTCTCCATGCGCCAAGAGGCAGCTTCTGCTAGAGACGGCCATGGAGGGAACAGCAGTTTAGTACTCAATGTTGGTTCCCCCAGTCTAGCCCATTCGTCTGTGTGTAGTCTCTGCTTTAAACACTCTTAAATCTCTCTCCTTTGAGGGTGCTATTTCCTATTGGGCCCTGGCTAATGCAGATAAGGGTTCTAGATCTTTCTACTTACTCTTGCCTCTGCCTGGGACACTCTTCCCCAGTCTTCCCCAGTCTCCTCATGGCTCACCGCCTCAGTGAAACTTTCCCTAAAAATTAACTCCCTTCTTTCCATAGTTCCTATCTTCCTTACCATGAGTTATTTTTCACCATCTGATGAACTATTCTTTTCCTTAAACCCCATGAAAACAGGGTCTATTTATTAGTTCAGTGCCATAATCTAACATCCAGAACAACACAGGGTGCGCACTAAATATTTGATAAATCAATGAATGTATGCTGGTGTATAAGAGATTATTTTCTCAATTGTTGTGTATCTACTGAGTTTATTTACTCTCTTATTCTGATAGGATTTTAATAAAAACTGTTGGGTTTTCTAAGTGTGTTAATCATATCATCTTCCAATTGTTAAATTTGCTTCTTTATGGAAGTTAGACTTTGTTTCCCTTCCCTGCCTGAAAGAATTTCAGTAAGTATTCTTGAGTTGGTTATAATGGTAAAAAAAAATGGTAAAGTTTTATTCACGTATAGGAAGGCTGGGTTTTAGAACAGAGAAATTGGAGGCAGACTGAATAACTGAGATGTTTTATAGCAGTTATAAGATGAAGGCCTGCACTCAGATTTAAGCAAAGGGAAAGAGAGAAACGGATGTCTCTGAAATATCTTTCAGATAAAGAAATGACTGGGTGTGGTGAGATCTGGGCAGTCAAAGAAAAACAGTGCCTGGGGCTCTAACCCCAAGCCTTGTGGACCAGCTGTAGTGACCAACTCAGTACAGAAGACACTGTATTTTTATATTTACTGAAATTCACTACAATTTATTCATCAGAAAAGAGTTGAAAGGAAGGATATTGATGAAAACATTTTGTCCTAAGAATGAGCAGTCAAGAGAAGTTAAATATTAAAATTTTCTCTTTTACCTCTATATCATCACTTAAACAGCTGCATTGTTTAGATCAACAGTGAAGATATCTATCATTTGCATTTTGTTTATAAAGCAATTGCATGTATATGTTGGCTCACTTGGTCCTCACACTAACCTGGGGAGACAGGTAATAAAAGAAATATTTGCCTGGCACTTTACAGTTAGTGTGTACTTTCCCTTTCATTGGCTAATTTTATATTTAGGTGCCATCTCTCATTTTTCTACAAGACATACTTCAGCAAAACTGATCTTTGTAATTTTCTGAGCCCAACTGGTTCTCTAGTTCATGTTCTTATCCTGAAATAAGAAGGTCTTTCCATGCCTTCATCTCTTAAAACTCTAGAGGCAGCATCAGACTTTTCCGTCTCCCTGGGCTGGGGGTGGGGGAGATGCTCCCAGGTGGCTGTGGGCAACCTGCTCATGTAGAGAGGGAACCATGCATCCTGTTGCCTTCCAGGACTGGTGGAGCCACAGCAGTGTGTTTTGGCTGAGTGTAATTCAGCAGCTACCCTGCATATCTGTGACAGATCCTGCGGAAGCACTTGGAATTGTGGGAATTATGGCTGAGACACCCTTCTCTTTATGTTCCCATAATGGAAGAAAACACTTCATCCTCTCATTTGGCTTCTTATTCATCCTCTGTTCACTACTCCTAACCAAGTATCTCATCCTTACTTAGCCAAATTCATTTTTTCAGCTTGAAGGAAAAACAAAAAGCAATCTTAAGTCGTATTTGGGGGTTGATGTGAGGACACAATGAGTGCAAGTTCTTATTACCTTTTACTCATGGCTCATTCAGTTCTTCCCTTCTCTCCTGTATATTTGCATACCCGGGAAGACACACACACACACTCGCATACACACACACCGGCATGCACAAACACCAGCGACACTGTTGAGAATATGGTCATATACTTCCCACATCCTGCTGGTTTTCCCCAGCTTCCCCTCAGGCCACATAAAAATTCTTTTTGTATATTTAAAATGTTTGTTGAAGACTACAGGGGAAAGACTGTGAATACATTTCGCATATTTTTAAAAAAACTGTTAAAAGTTAAAACAAAGTGAGCAGTTTTCTGTTTCTTGATCATTTATAACACTCACTTTTTTATTTCTCCAGGGTGATCAACCTGATTGTGACAGGTCCCAATTAAACACACACACACACACACACAATATCTTAAGATCTTTTGAGGATTTCCTCTTGCTTCTAAGTTAAATCCCCAGCTCTTTGGCATGGCAGACAAGGCTGCACACACTGTAGCCTGCCGACCGGTAGCCTAGCAGCTCCAGAGTTCAGACGTTGGGCAGTCACCCTGCAAAGTCCCCTGATGGTCCTCTTCTGTATCTTAGCGTATGCTCTTCCCCTTGCCTGAATTTTTCTGTGCTTCCCCTTTTCCTGTCTAGTAAAACCCCCTCACTCTTTAAGGCCCATCTGAGATGTGAAATCTTCTGCATGATCCCACACTAAATTAATTCCTTTGTGTAGGCTGCTATCAGAGCACATAATATCGTATATCCTAATTATTTGTGTATTGTCTCTCCCATAGACTGAGATCTCTTAGAAAAGTGTCTGGCATATAATGTGCACATGGAAAATATTGTTAAGTAAAATACCCTTCATTGGGTCCGTTCATTAGGGAAACATTTGTGCACATATTACGTGCCCGGTATTGTTCCTGAGGCTATAAAAAATCGGTGGACCAAACAGGTACAAATACCTGCCTCTATAGTGCTTACCTCTGGGTAGAGAGACAGTTGTGATAATTAATCGAACATATTAGAAGGTGATAGAGAAACATAGTGCAGGATAAGGGAATGTAAAGTCAAACACACACTTCAGTGAGGGTTGTGTTTTAAACAGGATGATCAAAGTAGTCTTAGTGGAAAGATGACTTTTGAGCAAACTCTTGAGTGAGGTGAGGGCATGAGCTTTGTGGGATCTGGGGGAAGAAGGGAGGAGGATTTCAGACAGAGGGAACAGCCAGGGTGGAGGTCCTGAGACGGGAATATTCAAGCCATGCTTTAGCAGCAGCAAGGGGGCCAGTGTGGCTAGGAGCAGGGTAAATGAAAAGAGTAATTAGGCCAAATTATGTAGGTTATGGTGGGCTGTACATAGGGAGTTTGACTTTTACCTTGAGAAAAAGGGAGTGAGTGAACGATGAGATTTGAGCAGAGTAATGTTATGGTCTGGCTTATGTCATCAGAGAGACAGGTGACCAGTTAAAAGGCTCAGTGCTGGAGGGAGCAGTATAGCTCCATGAATTCTGATTTATGTACTGTGAGCTTACTGGAACTGTGGGGGTATAGACTTTGCAATTAATTTTAGAAAATTCTTACTTGTTCTTGCTTCAAATATTTCTTCTCTTTTCTCTTTTTCTTATACTTCTGATAATCCAATTACATATGCCACATAATTTAAAATTGTCTCACTGTTCTTGGAGATTGCGTATTTTTCTTTCTTTCCTTGCTTTTCCTTTCATTTTTGGAAATTTCTGTTGACCTATACTCAGGCATAGTGGCTCTTTCCTCATCCATTTCCATACTGTTGATGAGCTCATCTCATCACAGACGTTCATCATTTATGTTATAGCATTTTAATTTTTTGAGCGTTTCTGTTCTTTCCAATTTTTTGTTTCCTGCTTATATTACCCACCTGCTCTTTCACATTGTCTGTTTGTTCCATTAGTGCCCATAACATACAAAACATGATTTTTCTCTAAATTCCTGTATAATTCCAAAGTGTGAAACATTTCTGAGTGTAGCTCCTTTTAGTATGGCAAATTATTTTTTTTGAAAGCTTAACTTGATGAATTTGCTAATAAGAACTGTGGTAAATAGGCTTTGTGCTCAGAATTTATGTTAATTTGACAGGAATTGGGTTAAATCTGATGTATGTTACAGTATTAAGAACCGGAGACTTATTTTATTCACCTTGTCCTGGCACTCCTTTTCACTATGAGCTTCATTAAAATCCCCTCCTCATCTGAAAAAAAAAAAAAAAAAAGAAATCATATAATACATACTTTTTTGCCTCTGGATTCTGTTGCTCAACATGATGTCTCTGAGTTTTGTCCTTATTACAGTATGTGTCAGTAGTCCCTTCTTTTTCATTGCTGTGCACTATTCCATTGTATTAATATGCCACAATTTGTCTACTCTCCTGTTGATGGACATTTGGATTGTTTCCAGTTTTGGCCTATTTTGAATAAAGCTGCTTGAGCATACTTAAATGTATAATTTGGAGGACATAAGCATCATTTTTCTTGGGTACATAGCAGAATAGCAGTGCCATAAACTGGGCATATATCTTCCTTTAGAAGATACTGCCAGTTTTCCAAAGTAGTTGAGCTACTTTATACTCCCAAAAGTGATATATATACCTCACAGCTGTACCAATACTTAATAATATTATAGTTTTAACATGCTAGTAGATGAGTAATGGTATATTATTTTGGTTTAAATTACATTTTGCTGATTAATAATAATTTTGAACACCATTTCATATGCTTCTTGGATGTCCTTTTTGTGAAATGCTGGTTCAGATGTTTTACCTTTTTTTTTTTAATTTTGTTTTTTAAATTGGAACTTTTTGTTTTTGATTCATAGGGGTTCTTTATTCTGGATAGAGGTCCTTTGTCAGATACATGTTTTATGTTGTCTTTTCACTTTCTTAATGGTGTCTTTTGACAAATAGATGTTCTAAATTTTAGTGAAGTCTCATTTAATATGTATTTTTTATGGATGGTGCTTTTTGTGCCCTGCTAAAGGAATTGTGGCCTCCCCATAACTTTCTTCCTAAAAACAAAAGCCATAGAAATGGACTTAACCAGGCCTGACTCTAAACCATTCAAGAAAATATCTTGTTTCTCTTCCTTTTTTAATCTCTCAGGAGGGAAACTCCATCCTATTATGGGTGCCCCAACTTCAGTTTCCCACGTAACAACTCCTTATGCCAGCAGCAATTTGGAGCCTTCCCAACAGGATTACAGGAAAAGTAGGGGACATAATACAACAAAGGACAAAAATATATAGTATTTATAATTTTATAATATATAAATAATATATATGTACAATATAACAAAAATGGTTTTGGGTAGTCAGTTTAACAGCTGACTACAAGGTATCATTATTCCCAGTATGATGTGGGAAACTGTATAGTAAGTACTTTTCTGATCACTCAGTGTCTTTCATCTTAAAACTCATAACAGCCTTGTGTTTCATCATTTTTTTTAAACTAAAAAATACTATTCATGCACATACGATTATGCAATTTGTTCATTTACTCTCATGTATATAGAGTTTTAAGTTAAAAACTCTTAATGTCAACCTTATTTTTTATTATGTTATTTACTTTTGAGATTCTAATAAACTATAGGAAGTTTGTGGGCTTTTCAAAAACAATGGAGTAATATCCATGCATTTTCTTTATCCATTTATACATAATTTCCTTTTTTACATTTTTTCTATTAAAATATGTACTTAATTATGAGATACTACAATAGGTATGCAACTTGTGGCCTAAAATTTATTTGAAACTAATTTTTGATAATAGAATTAGAGCTCCAGGAATTTTTCTAACTCTATTTTTGACATTTATTTTTTAAAAGTTCATTCATTAGGAAAAAAATTCTAATTTTCTTGCCCATTGAGAAAAGACATTATTACCGCAAACATTTTTATGAGACCTTTTAAATTAATGCATATTTAAAGGTAAAATAGTTTGTATTGGGCATATGTAAATAACTAAAATTTGTTTTAATATGTTATAAACAGATTGATAATTTTCTTAAAGATCTGTTTAAAATTTAAGCTTAAACTGTCCCTTCTGATATTTTTTTCTTTCTTTTTGTTTTGTGTGAACCAGATATTAGGTTTTAATTCCTTATATACCCTTGGTGCTAAATCCACTAACATACATTATTTTGGACTTCACAGAACTGGGAAATTTAGGGCAGGTTTGAAAACAAAAGCTTTTTTCTATCCCCTAAAGGTACCTGCATTTTTGTTCCCTTCAGAAGGTAAATAAATTGCTCAGAGGTTAATCTTAAACTCTCAATTTTACATCCAAATCAATGGGATTTAGTTGAAATGGTTCTAGACAATGTATGTGTACAAGCGACTTGCCTGGTGACGAGAATAGAAAACAGCATCAGCTTTCAGCCCAGGTTTTGCTTTTGTCCTGTTGTATAAAGACGAACAAAGGGGCCTTACTTGGCTGCATTTTGTATCCTGATAATCTCATGTCATATACAGATAATCCCCATTTACAATTTTCACACATTTCCAAATGAACGTTTTAATAATGAAGTCTTTTCTGTTGATTAGAACTGTCATGATCCAATGGTTGAGTTTTCTTAGCCTGTGAATATACAAGATTAGACAGGAATTACAACAAAAATCAAGGAAACTTTAAACAATACATATGGATAAATGGTACCTAAGAAAAGAACACCACGATTTTTTTTTCTTTTCTTCTTCTTTCCCTTCTCTTCTTACTCCTCCTTTTCCTCCTCCTCCTCCTCATTTCTGAGAGTAAAAAATAAGATGAAACAATGAACAATTTAAAACATAAGGATTTATGAAGAACCAGAGGAGGTTTAGAAAATAGTGTAAAAATATTTCTCTTCTAGTTCATTGTTTCCAATTTCTTTTGGAGTGTTTGTGGAATTGTCAGACCATTACATAATAAACATCTTCTATGGAAATAGTTTTTGTCCACACATGTAGCTCACCAACAGGTATTAATAGGAAGAGCAGACATGCGAAGCGCAGTTGAGTGGTATTCAGGTAGCTCAGGAAATGCTATCCACTGTTGAGTGACAAAGTGTCATTTTCACATCTTAGAGGTGGGGGGTGGGGTTAGCTGCTGGCGCCCTGAGATTACAACTGTGAGTCCAGGTGCTCTAAAATAGTGTCCCCAAAGAGCCACTCCAAGGGGACATTCTTGTAAGGAAAGTGCTCTCATGAAGGCATTGGTGTTGATTACTCTTGTTCATTCAGCAAATATGGAGCATGCGCCATTGACAGGGCTAGAGAGAAAGTAGTGAATAACACCAACAAAATGTAAACCCCTGCCCTCACGGAGCTTAGAGTATGGAAATGGGGTGCTAAAGAATACATATAATAAGTATATTACATAACAGGTTGAAATGGAACATGGAAAGAGAAAGAAAATTAGAGTAGGGTAAGGGGAATAGGAAATGCTTGGGGCAGATGGGTTGTCATTTTAAATAAGATAGGGTAGGGTTCATTAAGAAGGTATAAGTTGAGCAAAATCTTGAAGTGAAATAGGGAAGGCGAGCCATTAGGATATCAGAGGAGGGCATTCGAGGCAGATGAGCAGCTAGTGCAAAAGCCTGAATGAGGGAGCATGCTTCAGGGTTGGAGAAATATCAACCAGGCCAGTGACAGGGCAGTAGAGAGCAAAAGGTAGAGAAGTTAGAGGAGAGGTCAGAGAGGGAAAGCGGGAAGCCCTATGCAGAGGTGGGGCCCATCTCACAGGAGGCCTCAAACACAATTGTCAGGACTTTTTGTTCTTAGAAAAACAGGCAGTCATTGAAGGATTGTGAGCAGAGGATCCTGCCACTTTTGCATTCCTCTTGATACCCACAGAAAAACGTTACACAAAGGTAACCTTTGTCTTGTATCTCCACAGTACTGGGTACATGGCCAGAAGCTCAGTAAATATTTGTTGAGTGAATGAATGAAATTAGGGACACACCCACCATAGGTTTTCGATCAACCTGACTATAAATTGCTTCATTGCGGGACTACTTTGTTTCTCTGGGCAGGACTCCGGAGTAGCCCTCACATACCCCTATTAGCCCACCATGTGCCTTTCTTTTGTAGCCCTCACATACCCCTATTAGCCCACCATGGGCACTCTAAGAGTATTGTGGCTGTTTGTTCTAGATCTGTGGACAGTAACTTGAGAAGTATCTTCACAGTTGCTCCTGTCTTTAGGTGGCTGGGGTCAACAGCCCAAAGGCAGGATTTCTCCTCCTACTGCCGTCTGTGGCTGAGTGAGGTAGAGGTTCGCAGGTAGAAGTGTTTGAGGTACAGCCTTTCTCCTCGTGGAGCCCTCTTCATTCACCTGCATGAATTTGGACAGCGTTTCTTAAAGTGACTACTTTAGAAAGCATGAACATTCTACTCCCTTCCTGTTTCTCACCTCTCTATTTAAGTCGATGACTCTCTTGGACTATGGCTAATTGTGTCTCTACAGTATCAGTGATAGGTTCTCATTGGTACATTTATACCATATCATTTGGTTCCCCATTTACCTTTTGGATGACTGTGACAAGGCTCCAAGTTGATTAGAGGAATTGTTGGGCTAAGAGAGAAGGAAAGTCTGCTCATGGCCATAAAGTCATATGACCTTCTTGCTGGAAGAATTTCGCTTATTTCCTTAGCTGAAATGGTTCTAATATAGACTTCCTCCTGCACATTGAATAAAGTTACATTTATCTGAGCATTGTAAGTCTCTGTCTCCTTAAGGTCATCTGGCCCATTTGGATTCAAATCCCATACCTTTCCCTCATTATTATAATATGACATGCTATAATAGCAAAGCCAGGAGCAACTCCCTATGAAAAAACCTCAGAGCGATCACTAGAGCAAAGCACAGCAGTCAGACTTGTTGTTCACTTGGTGGCATTTCCAGTTTAGTGTGTGTTTAAAAGTATAGCTTAATACTGAACCAAAAGCTTTGCTGTGTATTAGAGGTATTCCAACAACCCTATCATCTCCTGGATTTATCATCTTATTAAAAATGGGGGTACATTCTCTTCATAAAGATAGTAGCTACTTTTATGAATGATAGTCTGTGTTTTCATAAGTTTTATTTTGGATGCATTATTTTTTTCAGTAATGGAATAAAAATGGGGAAAAAATGGAATATAAAGGTCAGTGATTACCTTTATTTGTAAAGTTGGAGCCTGATTTTTTTCTACTCTTTCTTCACCTGATCGACCTTTCACAAGTTCTTAAAATAATTGTTGCTGACCTTTATTCCTCACCATGTTAGGTTATTGAGGTAAAATTTATATAGAGTTAAATGTGTTCATCTTTTCCTTCCCACCATTTTAACTATCTTAAAGCGTACAATTCAGTTGTTTTTAGTATGTTTACTCTGTTGTGCAACCATCACCACTATCTAATTCTAGAACATTTTCTAAAAATCCTGTGCCCATTAGCAGTCACTCCCAATTCCCCCCTTCCTACCTCCTGAAACCACTAATTTACTTTGTCTCTATGGATTTGTCTATTTTGGACATTTCATATAAATGGAATCGTACACTGTGTGGCCTCTTTTCCTGGCATCTTTCACCCAGCATAATGTTTTTGAGGTTCTTCCGTGTTGTGGCATTGATCAGAACTTCATTCCTATCACACCCAGTAAAATCCCATTGTATGGATATACCACATTTTGTTTATCCATTCATCAGTTGATGGATATTTGAGTTGTTCCACTTGTTGGCTATTTTGAATAATGCTGTTAGGAACATTCTTTTACAAGTTTTTGTGTGAACATATGCTTTCAGTACTCGGGGATATATAGCCAGGAGTAGAATCACTGGGTCATATGCTAACTCTGTTTAACATTTTGAAACATGGCCAAACTGTTTTTGACAATGGCTGTACCATTTTACATTCCCATTGGCAGTATATGAGGGCTACAACTTCTTCATATCCTCACCAGCCCTTGTTATTTTCCATATTTAAAAGATTCTAGCTATCCTAATGGGCATGAAGTGGTTGAAGTGGTATCTCATTGTGGTTTTGATTTGTATTTCCCTAATGACTAACGACATTGAGCATTTTCTCATTTCTTCTTTGGAGGAATGTCAGTTCAAATCCTTTGCCATTTTTAAGTTGGAGTGCTTGCCATTTTATTGTTGAGTTATAAGAGTTCTTTATATATTTTCGATACTATACCTTTGTCAGATACATGATTTGCAAATATTTTCTCCCATTTTTTACTTTCTTGATACTGTCCTTTTTTTTTTTTTAAGATTTATTTTCCTCCCTTCTCCCTGCCCATCCCCCCCCATTGTCTGCTCTCTGTGTCCATTCGCTGTGTGTTTTTCTTTGTCTGCTTGTTTTTTCTTTAAGTGGTGCTGGGAACCAATACTAGGACCTTCTGGAGTGGGAAAGAGGTGCTCAATCTCTTGTGCCACCTCAGCTCCCTGGTTTGCTGCATCTCTTACTGTCTATCCTCTGTGTCTCTTTCTGTTGCTTCATCTTGCTGTACAAGCTCTCCACTTGGGTCAGCTTGCCATGTGGGCCAGCACTCTGCTCAGGCCAGCTTGTCTTCACCAGGAGGCTCCAGGAATTGAACCCTGGACCTCCCATATGGTAGACAGGAGCCCAATTGCTTGAGCCACATCTGCTTCCTGACACTGTCCTTTGAAGTAAAAAAGTTTTTAGTATTGATAAAGGCCATTATACCTATTTTTTTCTTTTATTGCTTGTGCTCAGAGTGTCCAGTTTAAGAAAGTATTGCCTAACCCAAGATCACAAGGATTTATACCTGTGTTTCCATACTGTAAGCTCTATGGGGCCAAAGTCTTAAAGTTTTAATGCTTACATTTATGTCTTTGATTTATTTTGAGTTAAATTTTTCATATGATATGAGGTAAGGTCAAAGTCCATTATTTTGCAAGTGGATATTCAGTTGTCCCAGCATCATTTATTTAAAAGACTGTTCTTTCCCCATTGAGTATTGGTATCCTTATCAAAAAGCAATTGACCATTGATGATAAGGGTTTATTTCTGGACTCTCAAGCCTGTTCTATTGATCTTTATATCCATATTTGTGCTATTACTACACTGTTTTGAATACTGTAGTTTTATAAATTTTGTAACTGTAAAGTGTGAATCATCCAACTTCTATGTTTTCAAGATTCTTTTGGCTCTTTGGAGTCCCTTGCATTTCCATATGAATGTTGGGATCAGCTTCAGTATGTTTGCAAAAAAGGCAGTCACAATTTTGGTAGGGATTGCACTGAACCTATTGATCAATTTGGGGAGTATTGCCATCTTAACAATAAAAAGTGTTCTGATCCATGAACACTGGATTTGTTTTCACTTATTTATATCTTACTTAATTTCTTTCAAAAATGTTTTGTCGTTACCAGTGTATGGTCTTGTACTTCCTTAGTTAAATTTATTCATAAGTATTTATTTCTGGTTGACACTATTGTAAATGTAATTGTTTTCTTAATTTCATTTTTGGGTAATGCATGAATCTTAAATGTATAGTTCACACAGTTTTGACAAATGAATCCATCAATGTTGCTGATCTTTGGTGACTTCATATAGCTAAAAGTTTGAGTGAAGTAGTTCCTTAATTAGAATTTATTTAGGTCAGAGAAAGGTGGTACCTTAGAGAAAAAACACATTTGTATTTGGGTCTTGTCTGTTCTAGAAGAATAGGATTTTGCACGTTTTTTGTATAAGCAACCGACAGAAAATGTACTGAATGTTGTAATTTATAAGGCTTAGAGAACATCGCATGGTTAAGGTGGATATTAGAGGTTGGGGGTTTGAGATAGGAAGAGGGGACTGGAAACTCACTTTTTTTTTTCATTCAGAGGTTTTTTTAACATCAACTGAATCCATACCAATTTACTTACCATGAAATTTCAGATGAGAGTTTTAGGTGAACCACAGTTTGGAAAGACTAAGATAATTTGATATATTCTTTCTATTGAATGGATATTTCAGATTGGCAAACTATATTTCAAAATATTCTATGCCATTTATGTTGCTTGAGGTACATATCTAGTGAAAACTAAAAAAAGTCTTTAAACTTTAAGTTATTGGTTTGAAATTTGCTTTTACATATATCAACAACAAAATGGGTAATACTTTAATGTTTTATGGCAGGATAGACCAGGTAATAGAATAAGCAAATGAGAATTATAACCATTAAAGATTTTTGTCTATAAAAAATTCCCCCATCTGTAACCATTTGTCCAGCTATGAAAACCAAACAGGAGGAATTTAACTACTAAGAACCTGAAGGGATAATTAAAACCCTGACATGTGTTTCTGCCATACTTTTGTGCTTATTGTGAGTCTGTAGAGCTAAACTTTGGGACAGTCGAAAAGGAAGCAATAATGTAATAAAAGGAAGTTCAATATGATTTTCTTTTCTGCCTAGTTCTTTCTGTTATAACATTGGTTTTATGGCCACATCTTTATAGCAAATAGTTCAAATTTGGAACCAAACTTAGTTTATGTTTATTTTTATTTTCATAAAAATGGCATATGGACATTGTTAAAAATATCAAAGCATGACAAAGATCAATGAAAAGTAAATTGTTGTCTTGCTCTAGACCTCCAATATCACCCCCTATACATTTGTTTCTTTATATCTTTCCAGGACATTTTCATACATATATGTATATCTAACCTTGTTTGCATTATTATGCACATTGAATTACTGAAATAAATAGCATATCTTGCTAGTTCTATATCAACATGTACATATCTACGTCATTCTTTTTGTTTTTTTTTAAAGATTTATTTATTTATTTAACTCCCCCCCCCCCCCCCCCGGTTGTTCTCTGTGTCTGTTTGCTGCTTCTTGTTTCTTTGTCCGCTTCTGTTGTCGTCAGTGGCACGGGAAGCGTGGGCAGCACCATTCCTGGGCAGGCTGCACTTTGTTTCGCGCTGGGCGGCTCTCCTTACGGGGTGCACTCCTTGCGCGTGGGGCTCCCCTATGCGGGGGACACCCCTGCGTGGCAGGGCACTCCTTGCACGCATCAGCACTGCGCATGGGCCAGCTCCACACGGGTCACGGAGGCCCAGGGTTTGAACCGTGGACCTCCCATGTGGTAGACGGACGCCCTAACCACTGGGCCAAATCCATTTCCCTCTACTTCATTCTTTATTGCTATTGGAGACTATTCCATTGTTTGGATGGACTGTAATTTATTTAACCAATTCTCTATTGCTAAAATGTTTATTGTATTTTGCTTTCCTTTTAATTACAAATGGTCTTTACAAATATCTTTAATGTGGAAGAGAGAAATGTCTTTTCATTTGCTCTAAAAATTATTCTGTGCAGCCTACACTGAAGTGTTTCATAAAAGTTACCATTTTCACAATTTTATATATTACTTAACTGATATCTATCTAATGTTGATTGTGGGTAGAACTGAAAACAATTTGTAGAGTTGAGTATAAGTGTGTATCCTGTGATAGTTGTGATCTTGATAATACAGTTCTTTTGTAGTAGAAGTTTTATTCTTTCTTACTGCAAAAAAGCACAGCGATGTGGTGTAGTTGGTAGTCTTTGTGACACATTGCTGAACAGTATGGCCTAAAATGTGTGTTCCTCTACTGTGCTCCTGTTTGTAAGTTCCATTCAACTCTCATCCCTAGAGGACTTCAGGGTTGTGTTTCACCTGGAAATTGGGCTTTGATAGGCACTTGGGAAGGTCTGTTTGGATCTGTGCTCTGCTTCACCTGAGCTCTGCTCCCAGCCCATACTTAACCACTGCAACTATTTGACAGATCGAGCCAGACAGCCAAGATTTGGCCCAGATCTCAGTGCTGCCATTTGGAGAGGATTGTTTAAAGATCAAGCATGAACAAAGAAGCTATGGACTAGGTTATTTGGTTTCAGCACTTTTCAAATAGTCATTTACCAGAACAAGAAAGCACTGGCCCCTTCCTGGTAAGCCATGGTGGGCTTCCAGAATTCCATTCTGTAAATGACCACTGCTCTGCCTTGCTCCATTTTTGGACCCCTCTTCCCTTTTTCCTCCTCTCCATCTGTCTATTGGATACTCATTCTTTAAGGGCTATTGAAGTCCCATCAACTTTATGAAAACTTTCATGCTGAGATACCTGGTATACACCCCATTCTCTGCATTTTAGTGGATTCATTACATGTACTAAGAGTTTTCAACGTGTATGTTGTGACAGGATCAGTCATGTGCTGCTATTTTCAGTGGCTTTTATTCATAATTTTGTGCTTTGAACAGATAGGGCAAGAAAGAGTTAGGATTACTATCTCATACCTTGCTTTCCACCACTCCACCCCCCAGTGTCCCATGTTAACCTAGCCCCTTTTGGCTGCAGCCATCTCCTTGTCCCTCTCATTCATTTTGCTCCTTCCACCACAGAGCCCTTGAACAGGCTGTCTTCTCTGTCTGGAGCACTTTTGCTTCTCTTTTTGCCACTTCATCTTTCAAGTACTATGACTTCAGGGAGCCTTTACTGAAATACCTGCAAATGCCACTAGTTTATGTCCTTATAGGATTATATTTCCCTCCTTTGTAGAACTGGCTTTGACTGCAGTTTTGTATATGAGATCACTTGATTAATGTCTGTCTCCTCCACTGGACTGTAAGTTCTTTGAAGGAAGGGTTTTTGTTTGTTTGTTGCCCTGTCTTCCCTTTCTTTCCCTTATTTAATAAATACTTCTCAAATAAATAAATGAATTAATTAATCCACATTGTAATATCATTATTTTAAACTTAATTTTTCTTAAGTGGGAGAGAAAGGAAGGGACATTATTAATGAGCTCATTTTTATCTAAGTCCCAACATATCAGTTGAGAGTATGTTTTGCATTTTTGCCTTGCTGGAAAATATTTGAAATACAACTGCTTTTTACTATTAATTTCAGAGTTTTATACTTTCCCCCCTGTTACACAGTATTGTAGCCTTTCTCTGCCTAGATAGTAAATTGGATATATTACACACATTATATATGTTACATCTCTCTCTATATTAATAATACATGTATTCAGTAAATATTTGCATAGCGTAGTGAGTAAACACACAGTTTTCTTCAGGAAGCTTGAGTTGTATTTTGGCAATGATAACACTTAATGGCTTGCATTTACCTTATGTAAGATACTAAATCTTTCTGAGTTTCAGTTTCTTCATCTGCTAAATAGAGATAATAGTATAACCCTGACTGTATTGCTATGAGGGATTAAATGTGATTATGCATTGTAAAGCACTTACATAGCACCAGCATAATAATAATGACTGTCTTTGGAGTGTTCAGTAACTCTTATCTGTAATAATTAATGAATAAATGGTCATGACCTTGGTCTATTTTTAATTTAAAACTGCCCAAGGTTTAAATCAGCTGCCAAAAAGAAAGCAAGGAAATTAAGACTTCTGGGGACACTATTCAAGGAAACAAGTTGCAATAATTCTGTTAGACATCACCACCATCTCAATTCCATTTTCCTGCTACTTGAGTGAGCCTTTCAATTTCTTTTAAAATGTGTTAGAAAAATCACTTTTTCTTTAACAAAAATGTTGACAGAGAGAAAGGACCATTGGCTAGAAGTAGACAGTGTTTAAACTTGGCTGAATACCTTATCTTAAAGTGAAAAAAAAAAAAAAACAAGCTGTAAGCACTAGACTAGCACTTGCACACAGAACTATTTTACAAAAGAGAAAAATGCAGCTGCAAAAGAGGGAAAATGATTTTATGGGTAAATATAAAACTTATATTAAGGTCTGATAAAAACAGAATACTTGGTTTCTGGGGAATAATAGTGACTACTTCTGCAAAACTGTATGAATATGGAGGAGGTTTGGAAACCTTATAATAAGTACACAAAGGGTAATTTTGCATGTGGCAGTTTAAATTATTAGTTTATAATGGATAAACTACATTGGCTATATATGGAGTTTTCTTGATTTGAAAGAAAAATTAAAGTTTGGACATTTGGACAACTCCAGAAGCTTAATTTCCATTATATGGTGGCTTCCTCTTCTCCCATAATGCCCTAGTATATAACCAAATACAACAATTCAGAAAAACACATTTCTGCTTTAAGTAGCTGAAAGCTCTCCGCTATGGGGGACATACCCATTTTTCAAATAATTTTAAACTATTTCAATATATGTACCCATTTTCAAATAATTTTAAACTATTTCAATATGTATTAATATATTATTGTGGGTTGTAAGTGTAACTTGTATAAAAGCAGCCTTTGGAAATTGAATACTAAGTCATAAGTAATCTTTGTGTCTTATTTATGAGAAAGCAGTTTTTTAGGTCTAATTTTGCTGAATATATGTAGGTATATAGATACACACATAAATGTGCATATCTATAAAATCCTTATATTAAAATTATATATGTGTATGAATCTTTTTTTTTTTTTAAGATTTATTTTTATTTATTTAATTCCCCTCCCTTCCCCCGGTTGTCTGTTCTCTGTGTCCATTTGCTGCGTCTTGTTTCTTTGTCCGCTTCTGTTGTCGCCAGCGGCACGGGAAGTGTGGGCGGCGCCATTCCTGGGCAGGCTGCTCCCTCCTTCGCGCTGGGCGGCTCTCCTTATGGGTGCACTCCTTGCGCGTGGGGCTCCCCTACGCGGGGGACACCCCTGTGTGGCACGGCACTCCTTGCGCGCATCAGCACTGCGCATGGACCAGCTCCACACGGGTCAAGGAGGCCCGGGGCTTGAACCGCGGACCTCCCATGTGGTAGACGGACACCCTAACCACTGGGCCAAAGTCCGTTTCCCTGAATCATTTTATTGTGTTGTAGTTTTCTTTCTGTAGAATGTATAACAAACTCTCCATACTTTAAGTAAATAAGGATTACATGCATCTATATTATCATCAGATTAATTAATTAGAAAACCTAATTGTATAACAATTGCTTTCTATTGTAATCATTATATAAATGATCTAAATTGTGGCTCATTTCCCAGAGTAACAGGCAATTCAGTTTCTATGCTGATTGATTCCTGGGAATCTTATGAAATTTAGTTTTATTATGGGAATTGCTTTTCTCTGGGGTATGAACCAGGATCACCAAATATAAAATTCTGAACAACACATTATTAGAGGACTATTAATATCTGAAGGTAAGTTAAATAAGAGTAGCAAAATTTAAAAAGCTGTGAGAAAATGGACATAAATGCATTTGTGGTAAGATTTTTTTCCCCCTCTTTTCGTTTTTTTAAGTCCAGTGCTGTTTAATATGTTATATGACATTTGGAGCAACCACAGCAACAGCTCTGGTCGAGGGCTTAAAGGTAAATCAGACTTTTTTCATCATGTAGCATTAAGATGGGTAGGTTTTTTCTTTTCATGCAACACACATCTTTTAGTCACCAATATTATGTCTATAGTTATGTACAGATCACCCCACTAGAGACTTGGTGCTTTAAGCATCTCATCTTCTAGAGAAGGGAACAGAGGCCTCTGTTTCTCCTAGTAAATTCAGAGTTGGTTCCAGCATTTTTAAAAGATGAAATCCCTCAGTAAGTTATGAGTTAAGTCAGAGGAATATCATTTGCTCTACTGCACTGATAGAGAAATGGAAAGATTAGAGAAGTAAAGAATGACTTGCTCCATGTCTCTGATGTTCAAGTAAGCCAGGGTAGAAAGCCAATCATTTGAAATCAAATACACAGCATTTTTCTTTATTGTCTAAAATTTTGTTTGCGAGTGATTGCAAAGACCAATCGATTACACCATGCTTAGGGAGACTCATAGGTTTTAGTAAAAAAAAAACATCTGGCTAACCTTACTGGAGAATGTTAGCAAGTGAAAGACACTTTCCCAGTATTAGTTAAGGTTTTTGACTTCTTTGTTTGCAAATAATGAATATTGGCTCTGGCTAACTGAGGTGAAGAAGAGAGGGGCTGATTAGAAGGATGCTGGAAGAGTTCACAGCGTCAGAGGACTTGCCAAACAACAACCAAGCCTTCTGGAAGGTAGCACTTGACCAATTCAGGGACTGTCACTCTAGAGTTGTGCTTTTTTTCTCCTCAGCCCCCAATGGCCTTTATTTCTCCATGTCTTCATTTCAGTGATCAAATTCTCAATTTGGTCAATTTGATTAATTCAGCCCAGATCATGTTTCTACCTTTATATCAGTCAGTTATTGGCCCAGGGGCAAGGTCAAGGGCCCTGGCGTGGTGGACATTTGAAGCACACATTTGGGTATCTGGCTATTCCCAGAGAAAGAGGAAGTCCTGTGAGTTTAGAATACACCTGATTGCCATCTAAGTCCCTAAATTGTCAACAGATAATATAAAACAATTGAATGTGTAGTATATACATATTCAAACACACACACACACACACACACGAATCCAGATCCCAGAATACAGAATGTGGTTTAGATCCAGTGCCACATTCTAAGGCAAAAGAAGGAGCTAATATTTATTGGGTGTTTACAATGTGCTAAGCATAGTGGTAAGCATGACACATGTGTTATTTCATTTCATTCATCCTTAACACAATGCTGGGGGTGCTATTTTCATGCCCACTTTCAAGGGGAGGAAGCTGAACTGTCAGAGAGGTGGGTACCTCCCCAAATAGAAGGATTACTTGGTATCCAGCTTTGACTAGAACCCACGCTTGTAGGGAGTAATTGTCTTTGTGCCAACTGAAAAAATACACCTAGTACTTACCACATTGAAATATAACTATCTGTTTACAGATTTTCTCTCCCTCTAAGATTTGAGCAACTTGAGAACAGATTGCCTTACTTATGTCTATATTTAACATTTAGTAGAGGTCCTGACATAAAACAGGTGTTGATATGTTTGAATTAATAAAGGAATAAATGAATGAACGTCTGGCTCAATCACTTACCAAGTTCCAAGCTAATAAATCTCAGTAGAATTAGCTATTAAAGTAATTATAGCAGCAAAGCCTTTCTGCCAGATGACAAGCTGAGTTTAAGAATCATTTGTTGGGAAACGGACTTGGCCCAGTGGTTAGGGCGTCCATCTACCACATGGGAGGTCCGCGGTTCAAACCCCGGGCCTCCTTGACCCCTGTGGAGCTGGCCCATGCGCGGCGCTGATGCGTGCAAGGAGTGCCGTGCCACGCAGGGGTGTCCCCTGCGTAGGGGAGCCCCACGCGCAAGGAGTGCACCCCGTAAGGAGAGACACCCAGTGCGAAAGAAAGTGCAGCCTGCCCAGGAATGGCGCCGCACACACTTCGCGTGCTGGTGACGACAACAGAAGCGGACAAAAGAAACAATTTGCAGCAAATAGACACAGAGAACAGACAACCGGGGGAGGAGGGGGGATTAAAATAAATAAATAAATCTTTAAAAAAAAAAAAATCATTTGTTTATCCCTCCCTTTAGGACAAGCAAATTGAGACATGGATATTCAAAGAAATGTAAGACATATTGCCTCTCCACTAGGGCTTATAATTTATTCTAAGTGATAAAGTTCATAAAATAGATAAAAATACTGGCTGAGTATTAGTGCACTATCAAGGGGACAGTAAATGTTGCAGGAACTCAGAGGAGCATTTTGTCCCAGAGGCTGGGCTTTTGGGAAAGGTGTGGAGGAAGTGGAATTCAGTGTGGACATTGGGCCTGTTAGACTTGCACAGCTGATGGGAACAGTGAGGCAAGAGAAACAGTATCAACAAGAGGACAGCATTAAGAAGTGTCTGTGGTTTTTTGTTTTGTTTTTTTTTTTCCAAACCAGTTCTAGTGATTAGACCAGTTCTAACTAGCTACCTGCTTAGAGTCTTATCAATTTCGCAACATCCTTCTTGTCCCCTTCCTCCCAGTTTAATTGTGGTAGAACTTGCAGCAAGATTTCCACTGACTTGGAATTGTAAATCCAGTGTGCTTGGATACATGAAGTCAAAAGACAAAAAAATAAACCAGATGATGACAGATGAGTAGAAATCCTATTAGCTGGAGACCAGTGTTACCAATTGCTCTGCTATCTGTGTCATGCTTCTATAGCCTATCCAGATGAACCTGGGTGAGTTATCTCTGTCTCTAAGGTCCCTTCCCAATAGTAAATCTCATGAGTCCATATATATGTACAATGCTTATGAGAGCACACCCTGTATTTCGCTGAAAATGTTGAGTAATATGGTCTTAGTACCAGATGCAGAGACCCAAGTCTAGCTCAGTTGTGCACTGCTCTTGGATCAGTTATTCCTCCAAGAATTTGCCTATGAGCCAAGAAAACTTTGTCCAAGTCAGGATTAAAGACACATTTCTTATTAATTTTTAATTCAATATGGTGTCCCTCAATCAAGTTTTAGTAAATCATCTAATCAATAAAGGAAAAATTACTCAAGACTTAACTGATGCAGTGGAATATTAAAAATGTCTAGCAAAATTCATTGTTTGGCTATTGATATTTCAGATAATTTTGCAAGTATACTTATATATAATAATGCATCATTTCTGCCAGTATCCCCACCAACCAATGAATACCACAAATGTTCTATATTTTGATATACTTTCTTGCTAATCAGTTACTCTAATGGGAAGAGGCTGTTAGGCAGTAAGAACTATTTATTAAGAAAACTCCTAAAATTAAATACAAAATAATGAGTTTTAAATGGTACCCTGGAGACAAAGAAGATAATTTATGACTCTAAAGGTGCTAAACTTGAAATCAGGAAATAGTTCATAATTTGTTCAACATGGTAAACAAAACATACAAACTACAACTATAAATTCAATTCAATTCCCTTTTTCCTAGATACTATGAATTTTTTGTTGTTTCATCTCAGAAGGAAATATGCCCCAAAGGAAGGATATTGACTTATAAAACACTTAATACTCTATAATACAATCCTTATTGGCAAACAGCTGAAGATGGCTCATCTGCCTACTCCATTTGATACTTTCTCAAATACAAGGGAGATATTTAAAATGTTGAACTCTAGAAAGCACATTAATTTTGTGTACATTTAAAAATGTGTGCATTTAAATTATGTTTATGTTTAAAATTATGTGTATTTTAAAATGCAGGTATTATCCTATCGCCCACATTTAGTTAACTGTTACTTCTGAGAGAACTGGGCAACAATATACCAGAACGAAATAAGTTTATAACTTTATTTTATTAACCAAAAAGCCTCAAATGGTTTAAGAATATGGTTGTATGCCAATTTATTCTTAGTTTTTATTTTACCTGATAATATAAATATTCTAAAGTACATATAGCATTCTCATTGTTAGTAAATATCAAAGCTGAAGCAAAAAGTCACTTTTAAATCCATGCATCTGGATGGCTCTTATCCAAATCCCAATGGTAAAAAGGACAAACGGGAGACTTTTGAAGCCCAGCAATGTGAGAGTCTGTTTCCTATCTTAACTTCTACAATTCTCTTTTCCTCCAGAGATTCTCCTTGTAAATATACATAAATATCTTTTCCTTGCTCTATTACTTTTATTCCATTTTAAAGAGAAAACAATAACATGATTAATTCAGAAAGCTCCTTTTTTAAGGTACTCCATTGGGATTTTTTTTTTTGCAAAGAAATATAAATCTGTGGTCATAAATTTATATTGTGTGCAGCTGTCCTGAATATTGATTAGAGATTATAGCTCTTCACCTGCTCACATAAAATGATAAAGATTCTTGTTGAAATCTTGCAGTCATTGCATGTTATTATCTTCCTCTTTAAGGCTTAGTGTGTGTGTATAAATTGAGTCAGGTAATTCTATCTATATATATATTGCTGCATATTTCATCACTCAGTACAAAGTATAAATTTTAAGTGCTACCCACTTCTTCTAATGCCAGTATTTTAATTTACTGAACACTCATTGCTTTTTGTATGTTTTGTGCTTGCCTTTCTATCCACAAAACCTTTATTCTTCACCTGTGCTCCGGAATCCTGCATGTTGCCAAAAAATTATTGTTTGTATATTTCTCCGTTCAGCCTGAGGCCACTGAAGCTGTTGTAAAACTTTTCAGTGCTAATTTCTATGTCATTAAAACAGTATTGCTAGCTTTCTCCTGAAATCTTTTGATTGGCCTTTCCATAAAATAACAAAATTATTTCATTCCAAAATGGCATATATTCTCAGCGCAAAAGATTTCAGTCACCAATCTAGGACAGAATGTTTTGTTGGGCTATTTCTTCTTCTGTAAATCTTTCTTTTCTTCTTCTAGGAAGTACAAAAGCAATCTTTTATTTTGCAGAATTTGTGTCCTTCCACCACTTTGAATGTAATAGATAACCAATACATATTTTAACAAATACATGAATAAATAAGATATGAAACACTTATATTAATATTTGCCTCTTCTGATTTCATAAATAGTATCTGTCATTTCCAGGAGATTTGGGGAAATATTTTAGGTGGTTGGATATTCCTTTTCTAATCCTGACAAGAGTTCCTGAGCTGAAAATATGGAATTCTTACTTTCTCTAAGGAAAGTGAATAATAGTGAATAAGATTATTTTTCTCACTGCTTAAGAACTCCTGAGCATTTTAGCACAATGTGGCAAATGACTGAAAATAAGCCTAGTGCAGGAGCCCGCTAATGTTGTAGTCACAGTGAAGGAACATGCACAATCAACGCTTTAATTAGTAATTGGAAGGTGTCATTGGCTTGTTCTTTGGAGTGAGTTGATTTAAGAGAGTGGATTAGTATAAAACATTTGCAAGGGAGAGTCTGCCTTTCCAGCATATTAGCCGGCAGAACTTTTGTGCTGACTATGTATTCTTGTAATTTGATAACTGTCTGGAAAGCCTGTGTGTGGAGCTCTGCAGGATTGTAGAGAAATCTCTTCAGCTGCCTCCAATTTTTCTTGTTCTTTTTTCTAACTTCAATCTCCTGGCTTAAAATTGTTTTTCTTTTTATTATGTTTCTAATCAGTGAAGGGAGCAATATAACCTTTTCTTGATAAAGAAGATTTGATGACATTCAGAAAAGAAAGTTCTAAGATTATGCCAATGGTGTGGGGGATACAAGAACAAGTGGCTCCTGTGGAGGAGACTTTACGCAGGGTCGTGTGAATCTACACGCTGCTGACGTCACCCACCAGGGGGGTGAGCACCATCCACTATGGACTCTTCACTCATTACACTTCTATCTCCATGATGCATTTCAGGAAAGCAGACATTACAAGGTGAGAATGACGGGTTACTATCCTTGCACCTAATTTTTTTAAAAAACAAACTTTTATTTTGAAATGATTTCAAACTTCCAAGATAGTCGCAACATTATACAAAACCCATCAAGGAACTCCAACATACCCTGCAACCAGATTTTTAACATTTTTAAATCCACCGATTTTTAACATTTGCCACATTTGCCATATCATTCTATCTACCTATCCGTCTATCCATTAATCTATCCATCTGTCCGTCCATCCAGTCATCAGTCAGTCCGTCCATCTATTCTCTAAACATTTGAGAGTAGTTTGTATACATTATGCTCCTTGAACACCTAATACTGCCAGGTACATTTCCTAAGAGCAGGGATATTCATTTATGTAACCACTTTAAGCACAATTAAGTTAAAAAAATTTAACATTGATATAAAGCTTATAGTCTATATTCGAATTTTTGATAGATCCTAACACTGTCCTTTGGGGCCTTATATCTAATTTTTTAAAGTTCTTTTTGTTGTAAAAGAGGATCATTTAGGCAAAAACATATCTATATATTTTGTATATATATATATATTTTTTAAATTTATTCCCCACCCCATTGTGTTTTTGCACTCACTGTCTGCTTTCTGTGTCCACTTGCCATGTGCTCTCTCTCTCTCTGCTTGCCTTCTCTTCTCGTCTTCTCTTTTAGGAGGTACCAGGAATCCTGGGACTTTTGATATGGGAGAGAGGCACTGAGTCGCTTGAGCCACCTTACCTCCCTTGTTTGCTGGGTCTCCCATTGTCCCTCTTCTGTGTCTCCTTTGTTGCATCATCTTGTGCCAGCTCTCCACACGGGCCAGTTCAGTTTCAATAGGAGGCCCCAGGGAATCGAACCCAGGACCTCCTATATGGTAGACTGGCGCCCAATCACTTGACCACATCCGCTTCCCTCTATATATTTTAAAGAGTAATAAAAACAACTTTGGTGCTGTGTACACAGGTGACGTGATGGAACTGTACCAACACTTTGGGTTATGCTGTACTGATGACGAGCTGTTCTCTACAGCCTCCCTCCCAGAGACAACCATTATCCTGAATTTTGTGTAAAACAATCTTAAATTTTCCTATGTTTTACCATCTATGTAAATATCTATAAACACACATTAAATTAAATTATATTATTTATGTGGTATATTAGCCAAAAGGGGTGCTGATGCAAAGTACCAGAAATCTGTTGGCTTCTATAAAAGACATTTATTTGGGGTAAAAGCTTACAGTCACAAGGCCCTAAAGAGAACAACTAAAGGTTACTTCCTACCCAGAGTCAGTTGCCACATGTTGAGCAAGATGGTGGGCGATGTCTGCGAGGTTTCAGCCTTCCTCCTGTCTGTTAAAGCTCTGTGGTCCCAATTCCTTTTGTAGGCTGGAGTGCTTGTCTGTCCGGGGCTTTCTCAGTGCTGCAAACTATCAGACAAATGGCTCATCTCTCTTTCCAGACCTCTGCCAGGTCTATGGAGCTGTCTCTCTTCCTCTGTGTTCTCCTCTGTGTTCTTCTACTTCTGTGTCTCCTTGATTGTCCATTTATATAGCCCATGAAAGGAGAGGGGACTCAAACTGAGTTACGCTCTACTGATGTGGTCAAATTAAAGTCCTGATCTTAACATAATTTAATCAAAGACATCTCAGCTCAATCTAATACAATCAAAGTATCACAACCATAGGAACAGACCAATTTACAAACATAATCTTTCCTTTTGGAATTTATAAAAAAATCTCAAACTGCCACATGTGGTTAAATATATTTTTAGCTTTTTAAATTAACTAAATAAATGATGATATTCAGTGCTGATTAAGTTGGAGATAAAGGAAGTTATTATACTGGTGGCTGTATTAAATAATACTATAGTTCAACTCTACATGCCCTTTCATTCTTCTATGGCTCTTAGGTGATCAAAAATACAAAATTGTATTTTGTATATTCTGCATATTACATATTACTGTACATTATAAAATATATGTACTTTCATACAGAGTTTTATACATAAAACCAAATATATGGTACTATATTTTTATGAGAGCAGATCTGTAACAACAAGTAATGTGCAATAAATATTTAAAACCATAAAACCTCATCCTCTGCCCTATTCTACCTTTGGGAATTTGTCCTAGTGATATATATATTTTTTTCTAATAACAAGTTAAGTTACATGATAAAGATCCATACTGCTGCATTATTTGTGATCTTCAAAAAATTGAGAATAATCTAAATGTCAAACAATAAGGGAGCAGTTAAATAAACTGCTATTTCTTCACATCAAACTATTCTGCACTAGGTATAAATAATAGTTGACTACTACATAGAAACATGAGAACACTTCTGACTTAATGTTGAGTAAAAACCAAAACGAGATATACAACTTGTGCACTGTTATATAAAAGAACACACATGAAAAGACTTAAGTATAAAATAATGAAATGGTTTTTCATTTGGTTATGGAATATCAGCTACTTTTGCTGTATTCATAAATTTTCTATACTGGAGAAATGTTATGATTTAGATGTTAAAAAAATGTAATAGAAAGTATCCAATAGAAACTTTTCTTTTAATTAGCTTCTATGGCTGAAAAAATAAATTAAAATTATTATTTATTTTCAGAATGAAATTGGAATATTGCTTTGCATATAGTTGGGACTCACAATTTATTTGATTGTGTAACTGCTTAAATGATGACAACTTACTTCTAAATTGGAGTTTGGAACATAGTTATTGGCCATATAAAGTTCTAACAAGTTAATTTCTCTATAAGAATCTTTTCAGGGAAACTAAAACTACATAAAGAGAACCATAGCAGTTATCATCCATCAAACTATTATGAATTCAGAATGAAAAGTTGAAAGATGAAGGAAAAGAGTAGTGAAATTTGTGTTTAAAGGGTCAACTAGAATAGAAGGTATCTTAACTGGCCTTCATTTATTTATCTGACACACTACAACGACTAATGTTTTTCATTTCTTCTGTGAATCATGTTGACTGGCATGATACACTCTAGCGGGTCCATACATACATTTCTTGTAGTCGATTTTTTTCTTTTCTTTTTTTCTCTCTTCCATACATATACTTCTGCTCCTGCTGGTTGAGTTGTATGCTTACCAAGACTAAGTTGTTTGCTTCTGAACCTGTTTATGAACAGTTATAGTTGTTATAAAGACAAAATTTAATATTACACAAACCAGTGAAATTAGTTAGAAAGGAATGAGTTATTTCCAGAACTAGGTTGAAATTCTTTGGAATGACTGACCTAGAAAGAGGTATTTTCTGATTAATTGTGATTATAATAACTACAAAAGAGGGAAAACAGAACTGTAAACATCTAGAAGGAACGGCACCAAATTGCTTCATGTGTGTCGAAGTTCCAGTCCTACTGTAATGTACCTGCACTGGAACGGTAGGTCATGGGCATTGTTATTGGAAGAACTGATTCTGAATTGCAATCTCCAGAGGAAGGAACATACTCTCACATCACCTATGTAAATTTACACATATATATTTTAATTATTTTAAGTACCTGTGCATTTTTTATGATTCTCTCTTTTAACCAACTCTTTTGAGTATGTGGTAACATAATCAGCATTGTTTGCATTTTATAAGGGAGTCTCTATTCATTTACTTTAATATTATCAACAGCTTCTCTAAGCCTAATTGGAGGATGGTGGCCACAGAGTTTTAAAGGTTCTATATTTTACCAGTTGTCTTCAATCCCTACTGAACTAGATGGGCAGTAATAAAGCATTATCTTTTAAAAGAAGAATCTTAAATTTACACATATGGTATTTTAAAAATAAATTGTATTTTATTCTAAATTTATTTTAGTCTGTCTATGAGCCCGACATATAAAGCGCACACTAAAAAATATTAATAAATATTTTAGGAACTCAGGAAAATAAATAATCCTTTGTTGCTCAGAGGGAAGTTGTGATCCTGTTTTTGAAAATAGACAATGTAGTACAGAAATGTGATAGTGTTATAAGATCAACAGCAATCTCATTATTACAGCAATCTGGAGAGAAGGCAGAGAGCGCTGTTTGCTGCTCCTGTACAGTTCATGGTTCCTTACTGCCTGAGAAGATGAACTAATGCAAATAAACCATTTCTTTTTAAAAAATCAACTTTTAAAACGTAAGAGAACTGTGTTTCAAACTACATGGTTGGCATTGAACAGTTTGAATCAATAAAGTTTCAAGAAAATACAGAAAATAATATATCCCCCCCCAAAGTATGAAGTGAGGTCTGAAAACCAATTTATATACAAAGCTAATAATTTTGATAGGTAGTACAACTAGAATGCACATCATTATTGTATGTAAAAGAATGATGATTGTTACATTCATTTTGTAAGAAGTGAATAAGTTGAAGCTTAGTTCATCTCAAATGATGTTAACTTATATTGTAACCAACCCTAAACAAAGAAAAATGCCATGATAAAGAATTACTGATGCAATTATACCTACGCATGTAATTATACTCTGGTATCATTATGGCAACATAATAAGCATATTCTAAATATTATTGTCTTCCATCTATATTTCTTGAGGACCATTGTTTCGCCTGTTGCATTTGGTTTTAGAGTCCCCTTTACCTGTTTAAGAGGTGCAATCTGGGAAAAAGGAGAAGGAATGATGTAGCTGATTTGAATAGACTATTACAACTTGGAAATGTACCTCATAGCACGCAGGTGAAAGATGTAAGCAAGATGTAAGCAACAATGGACATTTGCCATCAAAGGCAGGGAGGAGCTACATCAGTAGCTAAAAAGTCTGAGTTTTGGGAGATATGGAGATTGGTATGAAATCTGCAATTTAGGAAAAGAGATGTAGATGGAGTTTGGAAAGAGACTACAGGTAAAGGAAGAAAAAAGAAAATGTAGAAGATACTGTTAATTTTCTTTCTCCTTTTAAAAGAATACAGTAATGGGAGAGAGCAAAGAGGTGCCTGCAGAAAAAATATTTAGACGTGCTAGATAAACAAATTCTATGAGTAACTACCCAAAGAAGATCTGTGTAATGGGCTGTCTTATTATAATACTACAGAGATGATGGAAAAAGGCATTTTGACGAATTTCAATCCTAGGTAACATAGTACTCTTAGTTTTAGATCTGTAGAGAATTATTCTTTACAGAAAAACATGAAGGTAAGAGGATTCCAAAAAAGAGGAAAAATCTTAGGGATGATGACAACAACAAAGATAGAATCAAAGACTTTGTGGTATTGAAGAATTCAGCAGTGATCCTAAGGAATGTTTTGGACTGTTCTGTGATGGCTATGGGAGACAGTAAGAATGGGAGACTACTGAAATTGTACTGTGGGTAAGTAAATGACACATACTCGTGCAAACAGACATTAATATATGTGCATGTGCCCTGTGTGGGATTGTGTGAGTGTACAAATATGTCCCTCTCATCTCATTCACACCATTTTTCAGCCATGCTGACTTACCTGTTAGCTTTGTTCTCTACTTGGGTTTGAATTTGTCCCTCCCCCTGCCTGAAAAGCCCCCTTCCTTGACCCTCCTGTGTCTTATTGTGCCCTCCTTTCACTATTCATCTATTTAAGAAACTTTGCTTCATATTCTGTCCACTCCAGGCAAAGATAAACTTCTCAGAATATGGTGTTGATGATCACATTGGCTGGTTTGAGCACAAGTCTATTTTACAGCCTTGCCACAAACTGTTGCAAATTATTTGTTTGCATCTGTCTCCTTTCCTCATACCAGACTGAACACTTGGGAATGTGGGCTGCCTTATTTATTTTTGTATCACAAATTCCTGGTATAAAAAAATGTTCAAATACTTTTTGAATGAATGCTTTAATGAACTTTACTTACAATGGGTTTTGATGGGTAGATGAGGGAGCTAATATAAAGTGACATGTGAAAGAAATATTTTATATCTATTTTTAAAATCCTAGGGGCAATTGCTTCTCTGATTTCATATGTTGATAATCTGGAGTATACTTGCCAAAATGGAAAATGGGCTTAATTGTAGGATTACTTTATTTACTAAAAAACAGATTTTGACTATGCAAATTGAAAGGTACTTTCACAATCAGGAAAAATAATAACAATTTAATTGAACAATTGAGAAGGATTTTGACCCTAGAATATAAAAAATTATTGAGAGCAGTGTTGGAAGGACAAATACAAAGCTTATAACTTAACCTCTACTCTCAGGGCACAATGAACAAATACAGTATTTGATGTAAATTTGAAGAAAACTTTAAAAGAGAAAAAGGAAAAGACTCAAAAAAAGGAAAAGATTTACATTTGAAAAAGCAGTAAATGGAGAATGATGTTTAAGAAAATTAATTTGAAGCAAAATAGCCTCAATAAAGTATAAATAAGAAGCCTGTATAGGCCTGGGTTAAGATGGAGGTAAGTAAATAAGAATCAAGGCAGTTTCATTCATGTTTTAGAGTTTTATGTTAATAAAGAGAATGAAGGCCATCGTGGCCAGTTTGGAAGGTTAAGAAGTTACTAACACAAAAATTAAAGGTAAAACAGTTGAAATTGTTTTGAATGTCAGTATAAAAACAAGAAGTAAAGAATTGAGTTAGGTATAGGTTTTTCAGAAATTGAAAACAAAAATTACAGTTGTGCAAGTGAGAAATACATAGAAGTGTTTAGTTGCATAGCCATTCTACAAGGTTTTTGACATTTCTCCAGAAAATTTTAGTTAATGGGAATTACGGTATGAAGCCAAAGACCATGCCATAATGAGCATGGAGAACATTGGAAGAAGTCCCAGGCAATGTCTGAGAAATGTGGAGAGACTATTACTAAGCCTAGAGGAGGAAAATTTTTTTTGCGCCATGTCCTCCCTTCCCCAAAACTAGGTAAATTAAGAATATTAAATAGGTCATCAGGTAAAGCTAGTGTTGTGGGATCTTCAAGCTGGAGGATGCCATTGAGCTGTCAATTTGGTAATTTTACAGTTAATGGGTTCAATAGTTGGTGGCTACTTATTGGCAAAAGCAGGACTAGAAACCAATCTCACTACGCCCAGTGATAGTCAATGGACATATAACTAGCATAACAATATTAAGATGGCAAGTGGACACATTTGAAAAGTATGTGTAAAACTAGATCAGGGAAATGCCCATAGTCTTAATGGTGGTATGTAATCTCTACAACTATGACAAGTATAAGAGAGACCGTGTAATAATTGCCAGAGATAGCGATGCCTGCACCTGAAGGGAATGAGAACGTAACATGGTGTTGCAATATTGAGTCTTTCTTCTCTCTGCTCTTGTGTATTTGACTGATTTTTTAAAAACTCCTATTGCATTCGGTATTGCCTCAAAAACTTTTTGGAAGCTTAAGTTTAACTAATGTGATCTATTCCTTCAGTCTGCTGACTCCAATTTCTTTCTACAAACCAATCCCTTCATGTCATCCATCTCTCTGTATATAGTTTAAAGCTCATGAGCCACCATTTTACTAACACTTTTGCCAACATTACAAAACTGTCTTGCTCATCTTGCATGGTTTTTTTTTTGTTGGTGGTGGTGGTGGTTAGTTGGTTGGTTGGTTTTTTTCATTCATCCATAAAGCAAAATTCCATCATTGGATAAGCCCATCTACCCATTTTTTTATTGCCTCTGAATTCCATGTAGATTATGCAGTTGCTTCATTAACATCTTCATTTTGGATATCAGAAAAGTACTTCAACTCCACATGTACAAAATTGGGTTCAGGTGCTTTTCCTCCAAGATTTCTTTGTCTTTGGGTATGGCTCTACCTACTATCAAGTTCTCAAGCCCTCAGCCTTGGAGCCCTCCTTCATGCCATTTTCTTTTTCATCTTGCATATCCACTTGATCACCAAGCACTTAATCCATTTTGAGTTGACTGAAGGAGCTCACAGCTAGCGATATTTGGAGCCATATAATATCTAATAGCCTTCATTAGTAGGATATCCAACAGTTCTTGGTGGTGGATGGAGTATGGCTGATGACAAAGAAAGAATATTCTGACCATGGTAGGTAATGGAGTCTAAGAATTCCTTTGGATTACACTAAGGGTGTAGGTGAGAAGAAGAAAATATAGTGCATGCTGTTCAAAATAGTAAATGATGTAAGTGCTACTTACATGGCATTAGTAAGTACCACTATGATTCTCAACCTTGGTATCCTGAGAAGCTTTAAAAGAAAAATTCTAAAATTCATGGTCCATCTGAGGCCAAATAAGTCAAGGTTTCAGGTATCTGACCTGAGCATCACTAATTTTTTAGAACTTCCAGGTATGCATTTAGATGCTTTAAATATGAAGCAAGGGTTGTTTACTGCTGATAGAAGTTTTTAAAACTTCCCTCCATTTTCTGTGTTTAAAACAACTTTTTGTATTTTTATATTTCTATTTATATGTTTATATTTTTTCAGGTAAAATATCAATATATGAAACTAGAACAAGTCGTTCGTTCCCTACCCTATAAATTGCCAAATGTGTACACTTAGCTGCTCCTCAGAGTTTCTGAAGACTAGACTGAGAGTTAACAGAGTCAGAGCCTGTGAGAGGTGAGGTGAGTCACACTCGAGTCTGTGACAACATAAAGTACCATTGGCACATGTGCTAATTATTGGTGAAATGTTCTCTTGTGACTTGATATTGGAAGACTAACAACTTCATATATCAGAAAAGGTAATTAATGAAGATAATGTCCATTCTACCAACTAATAATCTTCTAATGAGGAACCTTATAATAACAATCTTCTGTAGTAAAATGGTAAAGATATGTTAAAGTAGTTTTAAAGAAGAACCAGACTATAAAAGTAAAAAAGAAGAAATTTAGAATAACAAAGAAAAAAAATTCCCCATAAGCCTATAATCAGGTTATTATTTCATATATTTCTTTCTGGTGATTGTTTGGGGTGTATGTGTGTGTATGTTTGTACATACACTCATATAATTTACAGATTTGTCTCATATAATTTTATATTTTGTTCTTTTTTTAAAAACCATTTATTTTATTTATTTCTCTCCCCTTCCTCCCCATTGTCTGCTTTCTGTGTCCATTTGCTGTGTTTTCTTCTGAGTCCACTTGCATTTTTGTCATTTGGCACCAGGAAACTGTGTCACTTTTTTTCTTAGGTCATCTTGCAGCATCAGCTTTCCGTGTGTGCAGTGCCACTCCTGAGTGGGCTGTGCTTTTTCTGCATGAGGTGGCTCTTCTTGTGGGGTGCACTCCTTGTGCTTGGGGTATCCCTATGCAAGGGGCACCCCTGCGTGGCACAGCACTCTTTGTGCGTGGCAGCACTGCACATGGGCCAGCTCACCACACAGGTCAGGAGGCCCTGGGTATCAAACCCTGGGCCCTCCGTATGGTAGGTGGAAGCCCTATCAGTTGAGCCACAAACTGCTTCCCTTGTTCTTTTTTATGTCACATTATTTCCCCATATAATTACATACTCTCTGATGTATTGATTTTAAATGACAGTATAATATTCCATCCTACTGTTCTATATTTTGGATATTTTGGTTGGTTTATATTTTTGTTATTACATCTGCTGAACAGGTGTACTTTAGGAATTATTCCAGGAGTGTGATTACTAAGTCCAAAATCATGTACCCTTTGAAAGCTCCTAATACATAGTGCCAATTTTTTTCCAGAACAATTTACCAATTTATATTTTATCAGTAGTGAAAAAAGTGATCTATTTTACTGTACCCTCATCAACATTAAAAATATGGTTTAAATCTTCCCAGTATACTGTGTGATAATAGTATTTGAGCATGCATTTCTCTTATTAATGAGAATGGATATTTGTTTCCCCTGTGTATTGGCTGTTTGCATATTTAAATTTCATTGATCTTTGCTTGTGAAAACATTTAGAGAATATTAAAAGCATTATAGAAATGTAATTCTATCTTAAGTTATAAATTTATGGTTATCATTTTATACTGAATCCCATAGCCACAGATTACAGCCTCTAACCTAGTGAAGTCCTCTGTGGTCTTCATTCTAGTTTCCTTTGTATCTATCAGCATTCAGTGGCTATAAATCATGATTTAATTCAAAGCAATTAGATAGAACTTTATCTCTGAATGTGAACTGCACAAAAGAAATTCATCTGAAAAGTCTAGAAGTGCAGGCAACCAAGAATAGCTTAGAATCAATGATGTTCTACTATGTGGTCTTGTCTATTACCTTGATAGCTCTGGTTGAAAGAAGTGCTACAGAATTCATGGGACTCGCATGCAGGGAGCTTTTGAAAGGGTAGTTCTTTGCAGTTACCTATAGTTCAGATTTTTAAAAATTGGATTGGGGATGATGGAAGGTAGCCATTTAGCCAGGGTCTAAGACAAGGTATATTTAGAGGATTGCAAGTTGGGGAAGTTGAGGACTCAAAAGAGGGGAAGGGCCTCGTAGTAAATAAGTAAGAAATGATGAAGTGAGCTGCCGGCTTCCATGGTGCAGGGACCGTGACATTTGGACCCATCACTCATACTACTTTTCATCGTATGAGAAGTATGTGCCCATCAGGGATCTCCAGAGAAACAGAATCAACTTGATAAATGTGTGTGTGTGTGTATATATGTGTGTGTGTGTGTGTGTGTGTGTGTGTATATATATATATATAAAGGAATTTATTGTAAGAAATTGGTTCACTCATTTGTGGGGGCTGGCAAATCCAAATTCCGTAGGGCAGGCTGGAGGCCAGGATTTCTGGTAAGAGTAATATTGGTCTTGAGTCTAAATGCCTGAGGCTGGAATCTCAGGAAGGAGTAGAGGTTGTAGACTAGAGGAAGAATTCTTTCTGATCCCAGGGAGCCCTCAGTTCTTGCTCTTAAAACCTACAACTGATTGGCTGACTCCCAAAGGCATCATGGAGGGGAATCTCCTTTACTTAGAGTTAACTCATTGTAGATGTTAATTCCTTCTCTGAAATATTTGAAACACCTGCACAGCAATAACTATGTCAGTGTTTGATCAAATAACTGGATACCATAACCTAGCCATGTTGGCATATAATTAGCCATCACAATAATGAAAAGATAGAATTATCAACAATGAGCTTTCAGGGCATGACCGTTCTACCAGTTGTAGAGCACAAGGTAGTTGCCATTCTTTGACTCTAGAGTGAAGTGCTGGGCATTGAGGGGATGCTCAAGGACAGGTGTCAGCGTAACTCGGCTGCTGTGTTTAAGGTAAGCCACAAGCAGCGTGGGCAGGAACATTGTACAGAGATCCACCAAGGTATAATGTGAAATGCTTTAGCATTGGCTTCAGGCTCTGAAAGTCTGGGGTAAATAGGCAGTCCTGCTGACAGCAGTTGGAGCTGCGTGGGTCACTCTAAACAGAGGCATTAGGCAGAACTAAGTCACAGAGTAGAGTCATAAATAACCACCCATTCTGAAAATAGCAGCTGTCATCACAACTCAGAAGATGACTTTTAACATTTATGCATGCTGAGTGTGAAGGATTGCTGGTCATGTGTCTTCTGATCCTCACTGGCATCAAAATAGGAAAAACAGAGCTCAATTTTAGCATGTGCCTTAATATGGGATTTTCTTGAGGTAGGAGATATGATTACGTTTTTTAAAAGTTTATTATGTGATCTAAAGCTTCTTTAAAATAGTAATAAAAGAAAAAAGAAAGATTTGAACTAGTGGGGATATGGATGTTTAACAAATAATATTGCAAAATAGTGATAGAAAATGTTTCATATAATTCTTAAGGCTTTTCAGAAATAAAGCTAAATACTTAAAAATATGTAATTATTTTTATGTCTGAAACTGGTTTGGCTCAACCTTATTTGTGAAGGCCAATAGCATTCATGCATTTGTTAATTTTTGGAAAATCTAGAATGATTTGTGATAACAAGAAAAACTTTAATATAAACAAACATCTAGAAAATAAGAGCCTGAATTGATATTAATTAATGTCACTGATTAAATAAACCAATTCCTATTGCTTACATTCTATCATTCGGTATCAAGTTGGAAAAAAAATCATTTAGTTTTTGGCATTCACTAAGGATAAATATTTTTTTTAAGAAAAACCCTGCATTTTATTTAAGCTGATAGTTTTTCTTTAAATAGTTTTTTTGAGTCATTAGTTTTTTTATTATCTTTTAATAGAAAATATCCATTTCATCTACCAATTTTTACTTCTCTTCTATAAAATCATTACCCAAAGTATAAAATCCAAACTCTTCACCCAAAGATTACTTTTAATATAGTAATGAGCAATAAAAGAGCTAATATGGAATGAAAATTTTATAAAGGAAAGGGATGGACAAGGAAAAATGGATTTTTAAGAACTGTGCCAGACTGTGGAAGCAGTTTCAAAATCCCTTAAAAATATACACATCACTCTCTAAAACAAAAATTAAACCAAACAAAAGTTGTTCTACTAGTGACAAATTAAAACATTTGGGTGGATTATCTTGTGAAAACTTAGTTTGTTTTTTTTTTCCCTTTCTGATATGGTCTTTGATTTGATTTCAATGTCTCTTCCATTTCACATATGGTTTGAATTAAAATCTCTAGTTCTTGGAAAAAATATTACATTTAAAAATTGCACTTAAAATTACATATTTTTCCAGAAATAGATTGGTAATGGCAATCTTGAGGAATATTTTTTCTAAAGGTATTTTTAATATCACCACCTCCCACCTTGCAAAATCTGGTTGATGGTGCAGATAGTTCAAAGCCAAATTAAGTGCTTAAGGGTGTAGTCCTGTGATAGGACAGACTGTAGTTCTTCTATGTGGCCCCTTCCCTACACATGTATAATTTTGGCTCCCATATATTTCTAACTTCTCCATGTAGGGTTCTTGCCATATCAGTTATCTATTATGAGCAAGAAGGTCATCAAGAGGCTCACTTACTCATCATTAGGTTAGCTCTCCTCTTTCCTTGGTACTGAATGATTCCTACCCAACATTAGTCTTGACTTATATGTTCTAATGTTGACCTATAGAACTTAATTTCTGACTGTGCTTTCCCTTCTTCAGATGTTGCTCTGTCTTCTGAATCTGTGTTGCCACGTCTTTCCCTAAAATAGCAGATGTATACCTTTAGATCCAATCCTGGAAGTCTTCCTCAATTCCCATTCTGACTTATCCTGTTCATCACTTGCAACTTTGTTAGAAAAGGATTTTGGGGCCCTGATTCCATGCTTTGATAAGAACTCATTTTACTCTTACTGGTCAACTAAATTGCAGCCAATTTTTCATCTGATAGTGGTTACCTCAATATAAGGTGAGGAGAATAAACATAACTACTAGTCACTCTACTTTTTTAAGGAAGGAATACCTATAGCAAACCAACCATTTATTTAGTTAATATTTATTGAACACAAAGTGTTGCCACATGTGTAGAAATTGAGTTTATAGAAACTCTTCGAATAAAATTATTGTGCATCTCATCTTTTTGAAACTAAAATTAAGCCCTTTAGTATTTATAAAAACACTTTAGAAAGCTGTCCACCTGTTCTCTAAAAGTTTAGCTTTCTAACGTTTTCTAAAATTCAGTTTTACATGAGGGTAAAAGTTAAATTAGTTATCTTTTAGCCAGGGTTGCTCAGAACTTGGAGGGTTTAAGGGTAAACTCAATTGGGGTTAGGGTTGTATCTTTCCTTGCATGTTCAGGGCAAATACTAAACATGCCCAGCTGATTTAGTTTGGAGGGTGGGCACAGGATAGGGTGGTCTAGAATGAGGGGCAGGAGGATTCTTGGAATTATAAGTGCTAATTGAATCAGACCTGTGTGCAGTTGTGTGTAATCAATGTAGTACGGTGTTCTTGCACATGCAAACCAAGTATTATATGCCAAAAACAATTCTTTCATTTTCTTCAGATCTCCAGTATCATGACCTGTCTCTAGTCGTAGAATTTTCCAGCTAAGCTTCGTAGACTTTCCGATCACCGTGACCATTCTACAGGGTGCTAGAGTCGTTCCACTGTTCCTAACTACCTGTTTATCTCTATCTTTCTATCCTGGATTATTTTCTGTAACTTGTGTGTTTTGTTTTGTTTTAAACTTGTACTTTAGTGCCGAGGGTGATGTTCTAACTTTTGTTTATTTTTGGAAGATCCAGCTATTGGTAGCCTATCTGTTTGCCAGGGCTGCTATGACCAGTGGTAGGCTTAAACACAGCCCAAATCAAGGCATTGGCTAGACTGCACTTTCTTGGAGTCAGTAGTATTTTGGTGATGGCAGTCCCAAGTCCACTGTCATGTGGCGATGTCCTTAGTTTCCTCCTATGGCTTTCTCTGGCTTCTGGCTTCTATGTCTTTTGGCTTCTGTCAGTTTCTGGTTTCTACTGACTTCTGGCTTCTATCTGTAAGGCCTCCAGTAACATGGATTAAGGTCCATCCTGATTCAGTTTGACCTCACCTAAGTAGGGTCTTAGAAGGCCCTATTCACAAATGAGTCTATTCCTTAACTGATAATAAATCTACACAGGGTCCTATTTACAAATGGATTCACACCCACAGGAACAACTTGGATTAAGATTAAGAATTTGTCTTTTGTTGGGATACACAATTCAATCTACCATATAAGCTATCCAGAATAGTCTAGCAGATCGATAATTGGTTGACAATATTTGCAGTTTAGTGTACTGCTTCACATTGGTTCGAAGTATAGAAAGAGTGCCCTGCTGCTGTTTCTCAGTGACTGTGAGTATAAAATATGAGACCATAAACACTGAACTGTGTAAATGCACTTAAAGAATATATTTCAGAGACAAATATTATGCCATCAATATTGGTTGGAACTTATTAAGTGGGGTACACATGTACAGGTTAATGGTTTAATTGTGCAGGCTCTGAAGTTAAATATGGTTTTAAATTCCAGCTCTGCTACTTACTAGCTCTGTGATTTGGGTCAAGTAACCTCAAGTAGCCTCCGTTTTCTTATTTGTAATATTGGGATAGTAATCACATCAAATGCATAGTGGTATCGTGAAGATACACTGAGTTAAAGCATATGAAACTCATAGCATACTGTCTGGCATAGTACCAAAATTAGCTCTCAATAAAGCATATGTTGAGAATCTGACATTTCAGAAGTTTTGATGAAGGTCAGAATAAGTTTGACTTTCATAATCAATACAACGTGCTCTGTAAAACGGCCCACATTGTATTACAGTACCCTTAGGTAAAGAACCAGAAATTACATCCGGTTTGTGGATCTCTGAACCTTTGTATCTCTATCACTTCCAGTTAAACTCGGAGAAAGTTACAGCATTTGTTATGATAGCATATACAAGCAGGAAAACAAGATTCCTTTATCTATGACTCTTGTTATCTAGAAAACAGTTCAGTTGCTTCAGGACTCAAATGTCTTCAAAAGAAAAGATCCTTTTCCCATGAGACACATTGATTAATGGTTCAGTCCATTCACTCCAAGAGCTGCAGTGAGAATTAAAAGAGATAGTGCATGTAAAGAGCTTAGCACATTGCCTTGCTCATACTAAGAACTAAATATGTATTAGTTATTATAATTTACCTAACTTTATCCTCTTTTACAACCTGTAAGTCGGCTCTATTATTATACTTAATTAAATATTAGAAAACATAGAGATGGACAAATCTATTAACTTGTCCATAGTCCCATAGTTAGTACATAGAGGAGCTGAGTTTTAAATCCAGAATGTCTAATTTATAATCCAATATTCATTCTTTCATTCTATGTACGTATACCATCTGTTTTAGTTTCCTGGGCTGCTCAAGCAAATACCAATGCAATGGTTTAACTTAAACTATGAGAATTAATTAGCTTATGGTTTCGGTGCTGAAAGTCCAAATGAAGGCCTCGTCAAGGCAGGGCTTTCTCCCCAAAGACTGTGGTATTCTGGGGCTGGCTGCTGTGATACTGGAGTCCTTAGTGTGTCACATGGCAAGACACATGGTAGCATCTCCTGGTCTCTCCCTTCTCTTCATCTTGCCTCTTGTGGCTTTCTCTCTCTCATATATCTGTATTCATTCTGATTATAAAGGACTTCAGTACCAGGATTTAAACCTATCTTGACTGGTCTGGGCCACACACACCTTAACTGAAGTAACTGCATCAAAAGAGCCTACTTATAATGGGTCCACACTCACAAGAATGGATCAAATTTAAGAACCTGTTTTTCTGGGGTATATACAGCTTCAAGCCACCACACCATATTATGTTGTTTGAAGTCCATAGATAGAAGATGGCAGTGGGGCTATTCTAACACTTGACTTGTTCTGTTGGTTTCCCAGTACTGTTTATATAGGGAACATAAAGAAATTGGGCCTCCAACCTGATCTGGGTATAACTGTAACTCATTCCAAAGCAGATTATGAGTATAACTATATGTCTTCATTGCTTCCTCTATTCACATATATGCAAACTTAATCATTAGAAACTGCTCTGTAAAATGGCCCATATACAGAATTGGGTGGGGATCTTCCTAAGCACATGTGTGTCTGTTTGAAAAGTGCCTTTAATTTTCCTTTTCCACCCTTAGGGATGATGATAACCTGGTCTTGCTCCACATGGAACTTGTCCTCCTCTCTCTCATTTCTACATTCCTTAAATCTCTACATATACTTTTTGGGTGACTTTATTTGTATTCCTGTGATTAACTACAATCTAAAAAAAACCCATAACTCAAAAATTTTTATGTCTAGTAACAGTTGAGTAGAAATACCCAAAAGGCACTTGATACCTGAGCTCCAGGTTCATATCCAGATGCCTTTTGGACATCCTCACCTGGATGTCCTACATTTTAGATCTCAGTATGTCTGAACCTGAACTTAAAAATCGCCATTCCTAAACCTGTTGCATGTTAGTCTTATCTAAATTGGAAAATAGCCCACCCTTAACGTAGCAGCTCAATTTGTGAAACTTATGTCATCCTGTGCTTCTCTCACTCATTTTCCATGTTCAGTTAGTTATCAAGTCATACAAAGACTTCCTCCTAAATTCCTTTTAATTATGCCCCCTTGTCTTAATTTTCACCAGCCCTGTCTTAGTTCAGGTGCTTGTCACTTCCTGTGTCAGTTGCTCAAAGAAATTCTAAAACTCACTTTTTAAAAAATCATCATTTCTGGAATGAGATTTTTAAAGTGCAAAACTCATAAATCATACCACGCCATAAAATCCTGAAAAAGTACCCGTGTCTTCATATAGAAAACTCAAACTCCTTAGCTTAGCATGTAGGATATTTAGTGATTAAACTTCTACCTCCAAATTTTCTGCCTCTTTGCTTTAGCCGGAATGAGCAATTCTATCTTATTGCCTCACACCTCCATTACTTTCACAGGCTGTTTTCATGTGCCTCAATTTACCTTTTCCTGTTCCTTCTTAATAGTAAATGCCTACTAACCCTTCAAAATCCTACACAAATTCCTCTAGCCCTAGAAGACATCTTTGACTTGAATTACCCAGTGTCTTAAAATAATAACCATAATAACTAAAATTTATTGAGAAGTTAATATGTGCCAGCCCGTGTTCTAGGCATGTTACAGATATAAGCCATTTAATCCTCATAATTACCCTGTGATATGGGTGTGATCATGAGCAGCACTATGCCACATGGCTAGAAAAGTGGAGGGCACTAAGAATCTGCCTGCTTATTAGGCATAATGCTATTCATTAGACTTCTTTTAGTACCTTTGGGTGCTTGTGGGATGAATGAAGGAACAAATATTCTTCCAGCTGACTTAACATCATTAGGGAAGAATTGGCATAGCCCATTAAGCTTTACAACTCCACTTCCATGCCACTTACACCCGAAGGAACGATAAGTCAAGTAATACCACGAAGGTAAGAAAAGATGGAGGGGCCCAATAAGTATTTATTAAATGAATTCATCAGAAAATATGAGCCTACCCTGAAGGACAAGCCCCAGAATCATGGCGAAATGAAAAGACATTTAACAGCACCTGAGATGTTTTCTGGGACACCAGCTGGATGACTAGCATCCCAGCTAATAAAAAGTGCTCATCAAACAGCTTAGAACAGCCACTTCGAAGTTTAATCCCTCCAATTCCCTCAATTTGTATTGGCTGGCATAATTACCTGGTCACCATCTTTCCCAAACAAGCTCAAAGAACAAAGCAGCTCATTAGAGTTGAACAGGGGCCTTGAGACGTAATGCTTGGGGAATATGTGGCTGGCATTCTGGGTTCTAGTCCCAGCTTTGAGGCCAACTTATATGTGAGCATATAAAAAGATGCCATTCTTTCTAAGATTTAGCTTTACAGAGCCATCTAGGTTGTCATTGGCCTGGCTGATTGAATGATTGATTCTGACCCTCTTTATGAAAATCTCTGACCTTCACTGGGTACTTGCCTGGCTTACTCCTTAAACTTGACTTACGGAATCTAGCCCGACTGTTTGAATTTGATTCATTGCCTCTTGTGGCCAGTCCTTTCTTCCTTGAGATTTTTCTCCCAGACATATTAACTGCTCTGATTTGTCAGATGCTATATTACTCCGTGTTCTCTAGGCAAACAGAAGTGAAAGGAGAAATCTATAAATATAATAAGATTTTATAAAATTGTCTCACACCACCGTGGGGATACATGAGTCTAAATTCCATAGGGCAGGTTGCAAGTCAGGAACTCCAGTGAAGGTCCTCTATGAGTTCCCTAGGAGATGCTATCTGTCTGAAGTGGAGATGGAGATTCTCTCCTCTGAGTGCTGAAATCAGTTCTCCTTTTAAGGCCTTCAACCAATTGGATGAGACATCTCTCATTGTTGAAGGCAGTCTCCTCAGTTGATTGTAGCTGAAACCAGCCATACATGCAGTCAACTCATTGATGACTTAAGTCCACGAAATGTCTTCACAGTATAATTAGGCCAGTGCTTACTCGACCAGACAACTGGGCACCATTACCTGGCCAAGTTGACCTATGAGCCTAACTGTCACAGATCCATAAAGAGTTTCTTCAAACCTGGATTTACAGCTTTTGCCCTTCCTTGCAAGTCTTGCCCTGTTGCCATACAAGCTTGCAGCCTGAGATGTCTCCTTGCACTCTCCTCAGCCACATCCCTGACCTGTGCTCACTCCAGAGTCACCTGGACCCTCCCCTTGGATGCCCCTCCTTTTCCTTCAGTGAGGCATGTTATCCACATTCCAGGCATTGCCAGAACCCTCTCCTTCATGATGTCATAGCTGGCTTTCCCTCTGCAGTCATCAACCCTGAGAGTACTTCCTGCCACGTAGCACTCATCTTAATCTCATTAAATAGTTTAAGTGTTGGTAATTCTTCCATGAGATTTTATCCTTGAGGACAGGGACTGTGACTGATGTCTCTGGTGTCCTTCCATAGCCCATACAATGTTATGGATACGGTAGGGAATGTGTGACTCAATATTTACTTAATTCACTAAAGACCATTTGATGGTGATGAAGTTGGTTATAATTCTGCATTTGCTTATTGCTTGCTTTATTCTTCCAAAGGCAATTCTTAGCGCACCAAAAGAAATGTTTTAAAAAATCACTTGTTATTCTTGGGAAAAAAAATACAATTAGAAAACTGTTTTTCTTGTTTGTGCTTCTTTGATTTTGGTGAGATTAACAAGATGTTAAGGAATTCATGTAAATACCATAATTCCGTGATTTTTTTTTATGCCATTGCACTGTTGGAAGCAGCTTGCAGTGTTTAGGGATAGATTTCTTGTTGGGATCCTGCCAGGTCCCTGATCTAAATAGGCTTTTGTGCATCTTAAATTTTAAATAATTCTAAGGAATTTTCCTATAATACCTTCCTTCTCAGGTTGTGTTACATTTTCATGGTATTCTTGTCTGTGGAAAACTGTTTTCCCAAATGCTTGTCCCTTTCAGAATTGGTATAAAACTCCTATAAATGTCAATCTTTTTTATTTTCTTCAATATTTTGTCTCTTCAGTGCCAACACTGTGATTCTAGTTCATCTTCCTAACCCTATGGAATTCATGGTATGTATGTCCCTTTATGTCTGTTTTCTTTAATTTGTAAATAACATTTCTCAGGCTCTTGGTAAACTGCTTTAATTTGTTCTAATCTTCTAAATATAACTACCATCTCTATTTTATTTTTTAAACTTTTTTTTCTCTCCCCTTCCCCACGCCCTGCCACCCCCACCCCCCACAGTTGTCTGCTCTCTGTGTCCATTCACTGTGTGTCCGCTTGTATTATTGTCAGCGGCACCCAGAATCTGTGTCCCTTTTTGTTGCATCATCTTGCTGCGTCAGCTCTCCATGTGTGAGGCACCACTCCTGGGCAGGCTGTACTTTTTTTGCACTGGGCAGCTCTCCTTACGGGGCGCACTCCTTGTGCATAGGGCTCCCCTATACGGGGGACACGCCTGCGTGGCAGGGCACTCCTTGTGCACGCATCAGCACTGCACATGGGCCAGCTCCACACGGGTCAAGGAAGCCTGGGGTTTGAACTGTGGACCTCCCATGTGATAGACGGACGCCCTAACCACTGGGCCAAGTCTGTTTTCCTGAAGCTACTTTAAAATATAAGAAATCCTGACTGAATAATAGCTTTTCTTTTAACAAATGGACAGAGTGAAATGGAAAACTTTGACAGCTTAAAAATTATATGTACATGCAATATATGTTTAAATATATAGGATATATATATATATTTATTTATTTATTTATTATTTTTTTTAAAGATTTATTTTTTATTTATTTAATTCCCCTCCCCCGGTTGTCTGTTTTCTGTGTCTTTTTGCTGCATCTTGTTTCTCTGTCCACTTCTGTTGTCGCCAGCGGCACAGG